>NW_028277252.1:1200000-1500000 GCF_059751315.1 Micrasema longulum
CGAGTTATTATGATGTACTATACTATGATTTGAATTCCGATAGTGCTGTCTCTACTTCTGGTCAGCGGAGTTGATATCGTTCTAGGTCTCGAAGAATTGACGAACAGGGAAAATACGTACACAAATTTGTCTCAAAGGGACGCGACAGCGGGAATCGAGTTCTCCCTCTGTCTCCTTTGATCTTTCCGCGGAGACCTCCATGCCCCGCTTGGAAAGGGAGGAAACACAAACAAAGGTACCTAGTCGTCATAAGCGCACCGCTACAATGCAACTATTACATCACAATAGGATAAAAGTCTTTCTCCGGCGGAATACGTTTCTCAAAGGGGTACTTGTGCTTCTTTTTTCCTTATTGCTGCTTACGTTAACATAGCGTGGATGTTTGTTTTCAGGGTAGCTTTATAGGTTCTCTTTTTGAGGTTTGATTTGGTTTTGAACACTTGAATCGAGAATATCTCGTTTCGGTCGGGACGGACTCCAGATAGGCAGATTGCGTGTAGTTAAATCGCGTATCCGAGTAGCTCCTCTACTACCGGTCAGCGTGGCTCGAGACCGGATCTTAATCATCTGTTTATTAGCCGCGGTTAATTAACGCACCGCGCGGATACGTGGATCGTTTTAATGATTTATTTTGCGTCTCGTTTACAGAGGAAGTTGCAACATTTCATTTTGTTCTTTATTTTCGAAGTTGTGTCTCGGACCTCGAGAACTCTTCCTGTTTATTATTTGCAATAAAGCGACATTTCTCTACTGCTGACAATGTTCATTTCATTCGTTGTCCGACTTCCTATTGTGATTTATTATTGTATGGAATATTCGTGTACGTACGCATTCGTTGAGCCGGAAATGCGTCCAGTTGTATGCAATTCAGTTCATTGACAAAATGAATAATGCAATTTATGGAAAGCGGATGTGAGATTTGTGACGGAAATATTTCTGTAAAGGACGAAGATAAGCGTGCATGATGGATGGGTTTAGGAAGATCGCGATAATGCAGCAGGTAACTAACTCGGTCGAGTATTTTTTTCTTTGCTGTTTGTTTTCGGCGCGATGAAAGATAAAAGTTTCCATTTAGTTTCTTCCCCTAAATGGATTAGTAAGCTTGAGGGAATTTATGAAAAATCCATAAATTGATCTGTTAACATTCCTAAAGCTTTTAGTTAACACAATATTATTTTCAGATAACCTGTATCGAACTACTAACTATCCCCAAATTCAGTCATACCTATCCCTCATTGTCGACCCCTATATATTATAATGACGATACCTTATCCCTAAAGAATGCAGCATGTACGTATTGCTTTTGGTATTATATTGTGAACAAACAAGTTGCTAAGGTTGTATGATTAACATTCCAGGAACCTTGCAAAATATGTTTACTTTATTGGGCAAGGTAGATATTATTATTATTATGCTATTGTCAGTGATACGGTATGAATGGAACTAATTCTTTTTCTTGATTCGATTATGTGTATTATATTTTAAGTAGGAATAAGTAAGGTTATTGTCGAGTTAAATTTGGAATATTGTTAAATTGTAAGCGACATCGCCTATCTTCACAATTCAACAAAGCGTAGAAAATTGCTTTTTGGATTATTCAAACTAAACAGTCGAATGTAATCAAAATGACTAAGGGTAAAACTGGCCACTGAGCAGTGAAATTCCACCTATTATTATAACAATAATTGACACTCGCATACATTATAATACACTGTTGTAATATGCTTTACGCAGAAAATGTTCCCACAAAGCAAGGCTGAATCTTTGCTATTGAAGTTAGAAATTATTTATCTTATCTACAGCTACGCAAATAAGCAGATAAAATTAAAAACAATAAAATTCGTACCCGTGGCAACGCCTAACGAAGTTACACATCAATGGTATGGCAATTTTCGCACATCTTGCGCTACAGATGTGTACTCGTATTATCGCTCCCGGATTGCGTCCCTAACCGGCTCCTCCGGAGTGTGGGCGGTGGGCCACAACCGGAGTCTGGAAGCTGCTCTCGGTGCCCGCTGCCCGCTGCCCTGTCCGCAGACGCTACTGGAATATCTCCCACCCACTACCCTGTTATCGGTCCCGCCGCACCACCGCACCACCGCACCACCGCACCAGTACCGAGAACCGAGACCATGCCCGAGCCCGGGCCGTGCGTCACGGAGATTTACGGAACGCCCGCACCCTCGCTCGGGATTCGGGATGTACAACGCTGATGTGTCATGGAATATATAAAACTTCCCAACCCGTATTGATGATGCCGTACCATGCCCTTGAAGCGAACTTAACTGTTGATTCCGATAGGGTTCAAATTTCAGGTCGGCGTTTTAAGCACCTTGGAAATGTTAACAAAGGATGGACGGCAGTTTGTTGACCTTGCCTCTAAAATAAACACCAGGGTTATCCTCTATACTCCATGCTGCGGTGCAAATAATATTTCGTGCGCCTTCGTGATTCGTATTTGCTTTACGATAAGGTTTTTTTTATTTCGAATCTTATCGCTGCGGCGTCAGATATTCAGTGTAAAGAAGACATATTGCGAAAATATATAGCTCGTTTTAGCGTATTTATGCCGTGTAACCTTGTTGGCAACTCGCGGTATATTTGTTTATTATTGAAATATTCGCATAAAAATATTATGTAATCATCAAACCTTTGCCAAATATCACTATGCAATTTTGTTTTACTCTTTCATATTTTTAGAATCAACTTTTTTGGTTTTGTTAAGTTATTTAATTATAAAATACAATTAAAAAGTGCAACACGCGAAATAATTAGGTTTATTATCGAGAAAAATATTGTGATAATATTGTCGATAGCCGCAATCGTTTCAACATTGCATCATAATATTATATGCGACGCGAATATAATATTATACACATTTAGATACGTGGTGATTTAAGTACTTCTTATAATCGATTTATGATCTTTTGTGATTTCTTTCGGTAAGGTCGTTTATATCGCAGCGTTAATAACTCGGCTTTATTAAATTCAATTCTGCGCTTTTCGTATCTCAAATATTTCTCAACTTCTCTCATCTCTGTCGGTTCTTTGTTCCGACGCTGGGCCGCAGTTTTGCAAGAGGGATATTGGTCCACAGTGTGGATGGATAGTCGATTCGGATGATATTCGGGAGATGATGAAAGAACTAGCGGACGGCGGCGGCGGCCGTGGCGGTGTTGTAACTCCGTTGCCCAACTCCGAGTGTCCGCCGAGCTGCGAGGTTCTCGCCTCCGCCGGTGCCCTGCGTCGTGTCGAAACCGTCTTTTTTATTGTCAGATCCGGTGATGAACACGAGCGAATGATTTCGGTGGTCATGTGTCGAATAGTTTACATCCTTTAAAAAATATATATATTTTTAACTCTGGTTTTAATTTTCTTCATACTGGGCCGGGCCAGTGAAATAAACCCACCGCTTCGCAGTCTTTACCAGCAACCGGAACCCCCCTGAAACGCTCGATCTCTGCTATTATTTATGGTCTCGGTTAGATCCTCCCGGATGAATCATTCTCAGGATAAATTATCGAGAACCTGTTATGGATGTAGTGTCTGTGGGATGTCTGCTCGAAAAAATGACGTCATAAAAATTATTCTTGTAATATAATATGTACCATGTACCATTAGTAAACTAGGTTCGTGGAATTTTTATCTAAAATGCGTAGTGTACTTATATGGTTTGATGCCAATGAGAAAGTTCAGTGGTATTTTTTATTTGTTAATCGACTATTAAAGTAAGCCAAAAAAAAATATATTTTTATATACGTATGTACCTACTATCAGCGCTATGATTTTTAAAGTTTTGTATTTCTGAAATAACTCCGCGTGTGACGTCAGGAGGTTCTCTTCCGCTTATTTTCGATCAGTTCTGCCCATCGATCCATTCGCTACAAGCAAAATGGAAATCTTCCATAACTCTCTTATCATTGGTTAATTTATATGAACCAGTGACGTCGTTCAAAGTAGATCGGCTTTATCAAAATATTTTTGACAATTTTTTTCGTTCTTTTTCACGAAACTTTGCCGTACAATTTAATGCTCCAATTTTTACCGCGCGAAAGAAAACATTTATTATATCAAATTTCCCGTAGGGCTGAAGTTCCTCATTGTTCGAACCCTCAAAATACTATATATTGTAATCATTTTCTTCTTTGTGTGGAGTAAATTTATTATTATAAAGAATGTTGCAGTTAGTTTGTTGTTTTATGAAAACATATTTCTTTTTAAAATAAGTGTATTTTCAACGAATTAGAAGGAATATAAAATAATAAACTTAAGATTACTGCGAAGATATCTTATTTTAAAAAAAAAATGTAGAACACAGGATCTTTCGACTCCCGAATTCCGCAATTTCTACTGAGTCACAAGTCGACTCATTTGTCTTCTATGAGTACTTTAAGAAATGAATCCCAACACTCCCGTTCTGGAATAAATATAGGAGACGTTATTTTAGTGGGTATAGTCAGTGATGAAATCCCACGCGTCCTGCGGTGTGTTGTAGTGTCGCGGTGAGTTCTATGTAACCGTCTAAATATAGTATATAGTGTGTGCGGTGCTCTCTGTGTTCTGTGTTCCGGGTTCGCCGTGTTCCGGCCACGAGCCACGAGAGTCGCGGCCATGACGCGGCCTGCGCCTGCAGCACGTTATCATTAATATTATTTCATGTACTACTTATATTGTGCAAGTCGGCACTCGATTAACTCGGTACTCGCCGAGTGACATTGCGAAACAGTGCCCTTTCAAATAACGAGCCCTGGGCCCCGATTACAATGGGAAGTTAACAGAGTTATCTTCGATTGTCTATAAAGAAAAACCGATATTTGTGTACGAAAATAATTATATTTGCATGAACATTTAAAGTATCTTCGTCAATTACCTACAATTAAACATGTTTAGAAGAAAAAAATGTATGCGTATTCTGCTTTTTATACAGAAAACTTAATTTTACTCTGTAGATGAAATTGAAGATAAATGTTAACTTCCCATTGTAATCGGGGCCCTGCTACGATATAATCATTCATAGGTACCTTTACGGTATAGTATCGCTACCCGATGTAGACGGTCGTTTGCCTTTATCGACAAACAATAATTATATTCGACGCACTTCCGTATCAAATGTTCGAGCAAATGATCGTTCAGTCGCGATCTTGAATGCGATTTTCCATCGGTGACTGTCGACTGTCGGTTCGGGCGTCTTTTGGTTCAAATAAAAATAAAAAACTTTGGAAATATGCATGCTCACAGATTAATGGTCAGAGCTGGTTCATTTTGGCTCGGCTGAAGTGGTGCGTGCATCGCGCATCGCGCAGTGATGCAATATTGGCCATGCCGCAATTCGGGAGCGGGGGAGTTCACCGAACTTCTAGCTCCTCTTCCGTCCCGTCTCTCCCGGCCTCCGCCTGCCGCGCGCCGCCACTGCCGCCACGCCGCCACGCCGCCACTGCCGCATGGCAAATAGACCACATTATACCGGAGGATGGAGCTGTATAAGATGTGCGAGTTTGACATCGCAGGCAGGAATCTACTTCTCGCTAAGGAGCCGAGTGCTGATTTCGCGTTTGAACGGAATCGGGATCAGTTTTATTCGTTTCGTATGGCTGACTGCATCCTCCGCGAAGATCCTATAGATTTTCGCATGTCGATGACTCCTTCCAGTCTTTCTAGTTACTAGTTACTGCACGTACCGCGTATGTATATTTTAGGTACCCACTCGTCTGTAGTTTTACAATATAACTTGTTTATGTTATTACTTAATAACTACAAAGTATACCAACATTCGAGAAGTCTTCGATTCATTTAAGAACAAGACTGTGGCCATAAGTTTGACCTTAATTATAAATTGAAACCATTACAAAAGAGTTACTGTTGAAACAGACCAAAATGTTATACACTCGCTCCTTTGCAATATTTCGTACACCATCGCATAAGTGGTTTTTTAGTAGGTATGTCGGTAGGTAATGTAATAATATTATTTATCTAAAAGTTACCCAAATAAGTCACATTCGGTCACTAAATCTTATTCTCCTCTTTTGTCGGTATATAACACGATACTAATATATTATATTACTTAAGTAGTGTATTATATTACCGACTCGACGAGAATGTTTGATTCGGTTTTTATAAGTATTTTTTAGTAAATAAATCGATGTAGTCTTCGCTAAGCATTGTCACCAGTGATCAGACAGTACGAGGGTAGGAGTGACGACGAACCCATAGAGATATACAATAATCGAATTTCCCGATGAATATTATCAGTCAATCGAATCCGACTAGAGTAATATTTATACGCGGGCATCTGATAGGTTTTTTTCACGCGCTCTAGTGAATATTGTACTTTGCATCACATTTGTAGAACATCCCGCATCAAGTCCTGGACTGGGTGTCGCGAGATGACGCAACACGTCCCCGATAGTATGATAATGGCGTTTCGGCAGATTAGTTTTGCAACACCCTACACGCCCCGTGTGTCCCAACTCCCAACTTGCAACAGTAAAGTACCATTGACTGTGATGTAGCGAGCAGCGAGCCCCGAGGCAGTACGTTTGCAATCAGTTCGCAAGTTGCGAGCACATTTTCAAACTTACGTAAATTTTATAGAACCGTTAGTTAATTATATCGTTCTTCGGCTCTCTGTATGCACCATATTAAACTCCACGATAAATCGATTAAAAAAATATGTATTAATAAAATAAATATTTGCGTTCATATGATTTACCCGAATATTTCAATTTTGAGGCCATTTTCAACGAGTTGTAAATAACTCGAATTATGGGAAAATGGGAATCAAGTTCGGGTAGTGGGGTTCGAACATTGGATTGGACCTCTGATCCATGAGTCCGCGACATTAGCCACGGGACCATATTATACCATTCGGGACCCTTCATATTTATGTTCACTTATTTTTTTGTCCAACAGCGAGCGCTTTAATGTCAATAAGATTCATAATTATTATTTTAATGGCATATTATACCTAGGTATTATGAAAGAATTGTGTATATTTGAGTATATGATATTCTTTTATTACTTTTATTGCCTTTTCACACATGTTTAGTACAGTTGGCAGACTGTGACCGTCAACGGCATTCGGTAAGTCCGACGAACATTGTGCACCGTGGGATATGGAAATAAGACGTATTGTCAATTTTAGATACTTTAAATCCCCTAAAAACATATCTCAATTCAACTTAGTAAAATCAGGTGAGCGGTGTCAAAAGGTAACAAAATTATTTATTTGGCTCGTAAACTAACGTTTTCACGAGGACAATACAATATTGTTCTGTCCTAGGAACCGACGTGTAAAGAAATTGTGTTTGTAGAACAGCGATTTGTACGAGTAATTTGTAGAACAGGACATTGTTCCAAAACATTGTCACAGAGATAGACGGGCAGGCTTTCTCCGCAGGACAATGATTACCCCCACCACCGCCCTCGGCCACGAACGCGCACGAACAGGACCGCAGGGCAAAAGCGATCTGCTTGACGCGTGGTGTGGCTCCCGCGTATTTTTAAAATTAATTTAGTCGTCCTTTAACAATTCCAATGCATCTCGGTATAAAAGAAAAAATATTTTTCGCGAAACCGCTCGTAACAAACGTCGTCGTGTATTCATTTTCGCAGCGCTTACGTGTGAACTACGGCCGAATTTTCGTATTGTCCCAGCGTCCTCTCCCGTGTAGTTGAGGCTGTTTACGGAGAACTAACGCGGAAAACAAACAGCGCGTCAAAGTTGAGATTAAACTCTCGGGAACTTCTTTGCTCAAACGTTTATTAGGGGCCATTTTTATAGTACCTACACTTTATTGTACGCAGCGTGCAACCAATAAAAAATACATATATTTTGTCAGAATCTTGCCTTTTTTATCGGTGTTTAAGGCACGTTTGTATAGAAAACTTAATTGATTTTGTATCAAAACATCGCGTTTTACCTGTTGACGCACGTGTGTTTTGTCAAAGATGTTTTTTTTCTGACGCACAATGCCCGTTGAGATAATCACATGGAAGTAGTGTTTGCCTCACCAATCTCCGGAATGTTAAATTTCCATATTTCGTCATCGGTTCCATTAATTGGAATTATGCGGATCGTTTTTCAAGTCGATAATTTATTCTGCGGTGATTTCCGCGTTTTGGTTCTTAAAATTAACCTTGAGGAGCGATATATTTGTTGCTTGAATCCTATATGTGTATTCGTTGCTCGCAATGTCCTCAGATAAATGCGAAAGGCCAACGCAGCCTTATTACGCTTGTGGCGCGTGAAGCCTTGAAGCGCCCGGTGTATTTCGAGGTACACTCGTTCGACTTCATATACCCATTTTGAATGCAAGTCTGTAATCTGAATAAGAAGTACATAGTATAGTAATATTCCGTTTAAGGAATCGACAAATTGAAATTCGAAAGTGTCATATTTGCATCGAGGAATTTAATTACGCGACAGTAAAATTGACCGTTTTCAGACTACCCCTATTTATTTATTTATTGTGGATAACTTATATAGCGCCATTTTCGTAATAAAATACCTCAAGGGCGCTTTACATGGTGATTCTACTGTTAAGTTAATTTAATTGAAGCTTTAAATTTGTAATTTGATTAAAATAATTTATTTTGTTGTCACGTGCTACGGATTTATTCAAATGATTTACCCCTATCCGATTATTTCCACGTTTGACGCCATTTTCTGTAAATACACGAAATACCCCTTTGTAACTAAAAATAGTTATTTTCCGAACACTGACTTATTTTTTTTGTAAATTTTTCTATTTTTTTTTAGTTGAAATAAAAGGCACTTAGTGCCTTTTACATAAAAGTTGCATATAATAAAATACATACATGTAAGTGAAATAAGTAAAATATAGTATTTAAAAGAAATTATTACTAAACAGTTATTTGCAAATTAAGGAGTCAAAAAAGAAAAAAAAGATACACGGTTTAAAAATAATATTACTAGTTATAAAAATACTTGAAAAATTAAATATTTGGTGATAGATATATTTTTTTAACCTGTAAAAAAGGAGAAAAAAAGTAAGAAAGCAGCACATATTAATAAAAAAATAATTAAAAAATTAAAACGATTTTGAATAACACTGAACGAAGATTTTTCTTTTTTAAATTACATGTATTATTATTTAAATCTACTACTTAGGTAACTTATATAAATATACACATAATTACATACTGTTAAAAAAATTGACAAGGAAAATATTTTGTACTTTTAAATAAAATCAAGAAAAGAAAAGAAAGAGAAAAAAACATTAATAAAGAAATTTAAACAATTTTGAAGAATGAATACTAATTGATCTAGAACAATAGGTACTAGCTTCTCCTACCCATAAAATACAGGTGAAGGGCCGTCCTATATAAACTAAACTTAACATGGAATGAGTCACCAACGTCTTGATACTTATTGCCTAGAGCGTGAAGTCTATTGATGACTGCATTTTTACCATATGAAGTCGAAGTATTGTTGCCACAGTATTGGTAGGTTTGCCGAGTCGCTCTTTTCGGTACATTGAAATTAATAAGTGATAAAATTGCGTGTAAAATTAAAATAGATGGGCTCAGTGTAGAGATCACGTTACGGGACAAAAAAAAAATGCTGTGTTGTCCTTGAAATAATTATGTATACATATTTAAACACGTACCTCCATATATTATTATGTTTTAGTTTTATGTTTTATGTAATTATTATTTTGCATGCGAAATCCCAAAGTTAGTGACTCAAATATTAATTTAAAAATAAAAGTATCTGGTGTCGTTTCTATTATTAGCCAAAGGTGAATATTCCTCATTGCAGTTTGGTGACCGTCACTATAATATAACTATCGGTCTGAGGTGATCCAGCCGAGACTGAGACCAGCTCCACGCGGCAACCTTCTCGCTAAAATCATTTTCAAGGTTTGCTCGACGTGATTCCGATTGCGTCACGTCCGATTGAGCGGTTTGGATGGCTGACTTCGCTTCGCCGTGAATTTATCGGAGTCCATCGCCTTTCGTTTAGTGCACCACACGTATTGGTCTTCGAATTTAAGTATTCGTGGGAATATTTTATAAGAACCTGCATCAACCCACAAATCATGAAACAAAGAAATATGCCTTAAAACATAAGGTTAGATAGACACAACACGAGAACATCAGGATAGTAATTATCACATAAGAACGTAACGAGTACATCCAAGACTCGACACTAATAAATAAGGGACTGAAAAAATATTGAGATTCTATTATATAACAAACAAGAAGTAAAACATAATACCCAGCCTATCTTAATTTTTTTAGTCTAATACTAAATACAAAATATTTTAATTAATCGAAATCTCAAAGAGGCACTACAGATAGTTATTTCGTAATTGTCTTTTCGTCAAATGATCAGCGCTATATGATCGAGAAGCGTTTTTTTTTATGAATAAACACCACTTTGTGGCACTGAACTAAATAACTAAAAATATTTAATAAAAAATATATTTGCCATACATATTACCGAGGTAATAGTTTTTTTATCGAAGTTAACGCAATTTCACTCTATGTTGACTCTGGGCAAGACAAACGTTACAAGTTAGTTCGATCGAATGAACTGCATTTAAAATGTTAGTAATTTGGATATTTAACGCGTAATCATTTAGTCTCAGTCCTCGATGTATCTATAATTTAAATATTACAGTTAGTTTTTTTGGCTAACGCAGTTAGAACAACTGTTGTATTGTAAACGTAAACGATAAGACTTTTAAAACACTCGATAGTTGTTAGTATAGTAAATGATTTCAAAATAAGATCGCTGTTTGGTTTTCCACAATTCAAGATGCATGTTTTTATATTCCCGGACGTTCGTATCCAGCTGTCGGAATATCATTAATTCAACGCTTTGTATTGAAAGCTTCCAGTTCCTGTTTCACACACGAGCGTTTCGTTAATTTCCTGCAAAAAAAGAACAGCGGTTCCGGCAGACAATACAAGCTCGCGTATGTTTTAGGTCCTTGATCTCGCGAACTGCATAGCCATTGGAACCACTCGATTACCAGATGGTTCCGCTATTTATTATATTCTTAAATTACCTTCTATGTCTGAGCAGCCTCCCTCTGCTGCCGTTATATCCGGTCCCTTTGTTTATCTTTTTATACAATTATACTCGCGGAGATGGGAGATGTATCTGCCTCCTCACTCCTGCACTCCGCGCTCCGCATCTGTACGCGCGTGTACTAATTCTGAGAAAATAATATTACGCCAATCTAGCCTTTTCATACGCCGGACGGCTGGATCATCGATGGATAGTTCCCCGCAGACGAAATGAGGTATCTCTCGCCGATACCTTCGCTTTGTAGATTCGGGGCGTGCGACACGATGTCGAGTTGGGAGTTGGGAGTACTGTCGCGGAGGGAGGTTAGGGCCGCCGTCGCCATGTGCCAGGTGCGGGTTACGGGGTCCCCGGGACCGAGACTAGGCAGATACAAAGTACTCCCCGTCACCTGGTGGACCTTTACACAACATTTTCGAATCCTTTGTCCTCTACGAGAATGCCAGATAGACCCGTACCGTATCCGACGAGAATATGTTTTTACGCACAAAAAAATAAAGCCAAATACAGCAGATGTTCCGTTTAAACAAACGCCGGAATATTACTCCTACACTGCACTTCTATTGTGTCATTTCTTTGGTTAAGAACTCGCGGACAAAAAAATGAATCGAGACGGACCTTACTTTTGTGCAAACACCTTGAAAATAGTCGGCAAAAAAACGCAAGTTGCTGGTAAGTCGGTAGTTGTAGGTGCTTCTTGCGAGGCGAGGGGAGGGGGTGCATTGTTCCATCACCCACGGACTGAGTATTACCTGGCCTTGCGAATGGGACATGCTTCATTGTTACGTTATCTTTTATTCACGCGGTCTTTCGTATTTCTTAGTCAGAATTTATGATTTTAGTTTCATTGTTGAAAATGTCTTTTGATTACCTGTTGATTCTCTCGGCATTGTCACGTGCACAATTTCGCTGTCACGTGGGATATAAAGCTAGTTCATTATTTTGTCAGCTTCTGCTTTTGTCGAGAATATTCTCTGTATTGCGATGTTTTCAAACAAAAACACGTAATATTTACCTAACTTATATTTATGTGACGCATGAGGTATGCGAACCGTTTAGTAAGAGAAAACTTCACTGGTCTACTCGTATATTTGAGGAGTGACGAGTACTTTAGTATATTCTGCATAGTATTGTAATTTACGTAAGCGGTAGGTAGGCCTGTAACGTTGGATTATTCGGGCTACGGATACATCTACCGAAGGAAGCGCCATACAGATGACAACTGCTGCCTACTGCTACTGCCTGTCACCTGGTGCCCTGACTCTCGGTAATAATACATATGAAGGGAATATTTTTTATGTTTATTTAAATACGTTCTCCGTGCGCCAGCTGGCAATGCGTGTAACACTCGCCATCGAGGAGGTATCATTTAGAACGTCTCTAATAATATTAAAGCTTTCGGACATCTGTCATAACATTCGCTTTGTAGAGGAAATGTGAGATTCAATCTCCATATACCTGTCATCGACTAGGCCACTAGATTACCTTAATTTGTGCCGGAGATTTAATGCAACATTTACTCATGGAGGAAATCTATGTAAAAAACGAAGGGTAGCCACTGCTTTGGGCATTACACGGATCCGTTTTCCACTGTGGAATGCGAATTTTGTTGGCTTATGTATAAGTCACTGCACAACTCCGCTCCTGAATATATACAAATATATGTGTTCCAGGTGAATGAGCCGACAGACGTTTTACGTTTAGATCAACTACATCTTCTGTGATGAGAAAAGTTATTGTACCTGTACGCAACTAACACTCTAATTTCGGTGAACGCGCATTTGCAGATCTTATGGCATGGAATGCTCTTCCAGCAGGGTTGCAAAACTGTGAGTGAAGCGATGTTTCGGAAAAAACTTAAAACCTGCTATCTAAATAATTTGAATAAATCCGTAGCATGTGACGACAAAATTAATTGTTTTACTTCAATTATAAATGTTAAGTTAAAGTTCATGGAATCTTTTTTTAAAGCGCCCTTGAGGTATTATATTACGAAAATGGCGCTATATTAGTTATCCATAGAAACAATATCAGTCGGATGTAGGCCGCGTGTTGAGATTATGGCATGTTGCGTCTTGTATTCGGGTCAAATGGCAGTCGCGAGGCAAATTAATATAGCGGGACACCGAGTGGCCCTACACCCGTCCCTGTAGGTACAAGGTACCATGTACAGGCGGGGTCTACGTTCAAGGCGCACGAAAATAATGCGGTAGGGTGTTGCGACGCTGTCCGGTCGAGTTAAGACAAGAATTAGCTGGTCCAATATATTATATTTTTGACTAACAAAAAAAAAAAAAAAATATTTTTTGAGATTGGATGGTTGCTCGGATTGCAAAAGGATTATTATTCCTATGTAAGCCTCGAGGTGCAATGGTCAGCTTATTTGCCTATCATGCAAGAGGTCTCAGATTCGATTCACGACATGGTTGATATGAAATATTTATTTAAAAGGGTGTTTTCACACTAAAATATTTCATAGTCCATAGACTGGTACCTGAAGCGTAATATTGATCATCTTACCTCAATCAAGATACACTGGGATCGGCGTATCAATTCGGTGCCCTATGCACTATTAGGTGCGGAAAGGGAATGATGACGATGAATTATTCCTGTTTTGAAACAAAACAACCTCTCAATCTGTCTTCATTAAAGAAACGTAGAACGGAGATAGACCTTATATGCATTTCCTAAATACTTAATGCTTTAAGTGATGTCTCATCTCTGTTACAATCAATTTATTTTCATGTTCCCAACCGTGTCACCAGAAGTCAAAATTTGCTATTCATCAAATCTTCTGAGCAGCTTTTGTTTTTATGCCCCGATGCCCGGAATGTGTAGATTAGTCAATTCATCACACAACTTGGAATTCTTTGGGATAGATCTTCCGGCTTTTCGTAGATCTCTTAGCCATTAACACAGCGTGGGATGAAGATAGATTGGCATGGGTTAGCTCGAAATCTTGTATGTTTATCGTGTTTATAAATACGTATATTGTATGCCATAACTTTATTGTCCTTATTTGTCTTTGGTACATAGGTTTATGTTATTTTTGTTAAATAAAAGTTTCTTATAATAACTGTCGTAATTAGCTTAGGCCGTATATGAGGGTACTACTTGCGAACCCGGCAAAATCCAAAATAAAAAAAAGTAAGATATTCATTGAAACTTATTCAGAATACAATGTTTTACAATAATTTTAACATCGTTAATTAAAAATACGGCTTACTTTGTAAGACTTGATTTTTAAATTATCGGCTTTGTTGCAAACATGGCAACCTTTACTTGAGTATTGCAAAGTTGATAATGTATAAAATTAAATTTATTATTTCACCACTGTTTCTTGACATAATCATGCTTATGTCATCACTGCTTGCGTATAAAATATTTACTGATTACAATAAAAAAATAAAGTTTAAAAAAATATTAAGTTAAGTATTGTATCAGTTTTTTGTGATTTTCTCAAAATAAGGAAAGATGGATTTTGCCGGGTTTGCAAGTAGTACCCTCATATTTAATAAATATTCTTGAATGTCGACGCACCAATTTTCATTAAAACTCAACCGGGCAGCGTCAAAACACATTACCGCATTTCTTCCGTGCGCCTTGAACGTGGGCCCCGACTTTACCTCCCCTACCTGGCCTGGCTGCTAAAGCCGAATGAATACATCGCGAAACATCTGCTCTTGATTTGGTGCGTCTCTTACCGTGAGCGATCAGATAGGTAGGTGGACGGTCGCATCACGCATCCCTTCACCTCCAGCATTTCATTGCAGAAAAAATCTTCCGCGGGTGTATTCGGCGTCTCCCTCGCACTCGCCCGAGGTGATGCCGATCCAGGACCTATCGAGTGGTCCTTTATTACACGAATTTCTCGGATCGGCGAAACTTGGTCCTTTTTGCTACCTGCTATCTCGAACTCCGCATTAAATCAACACAAGGTGCATCCTTCCAATCGAGCATCTGCCGTTTCGATTATCTTATATTTTTATGGAATACTAAGGGTCTTTTAATCTCGTCTTCGTTGACTGTAGAAAAGAATTATAACTCCGATGAAAGGAAACCACGTCATTTATCATCATAATGCAATCCGAAAATTTACTGATTATGGATCTTTAATATTATTCTATTTGAAAAACTCAACTGTTTTATACAAATTATACTCATGACAAATTCTTTGAAATTTTAAAATTACTACGGAAAACCGTCTTAAAGCACGAGAACCGGGTTTGTGTGTCGCGGACTCACGGATGAAGGTTCGAAGTTCGAACCCCACCCTACCGCAACTTGATTCCCATTTTCTAGTAGTGAGTTACTTATAGCTCGTTGAAAATGGCCCAAAATTTAAATATTTGGGTAATTCATAAGAACGCAAATATTCATTTTCCTTTAAAAAAATATATATCCAACAAGTAACGTAAAAGAAGTATAATTAAGTTTTTTAAATATTTTATTTAAAATGTTTATTTAGTTACAAAATTTTTACAAAAAATCACACATGATAAGACGAAAGTACACGTGAAGAAAACATAACGAATACCACACATCCTCTTGTGCATGGTGTGAGATTAAATTATTGCAAGTTAAACAACATTCTATGTCAATTAATAAATGAAATATGTATACATACAATGTTAATATTATAATACACGTCAGAATATGTTTATTTGTGCCCTATTTCAAGATTCAATGCTTTAATCGGTTCTGTAAGTCAGATTAATGCATGTGACTAACGAGACACGTGGATCTGATTGCCAATATAACAAATTTTATCTTCCAGTGGATTACGCCGCCGTCGACGATTTTTCGATTGGCGCACACGTCTACTTCCAGGCAATACGTATACGTCACTGTAATTATTGTTTTAACAGCTTGATTTTAACAAAAGGTAGGATTTTCGACGATGACGGACAAGATAAGGTATTCTAATTACCATTGTGTATGTACTTATAATCATTATTGTTTCTTCACATTATTGACGTCGACGATGTGTGATTATTTCACGACGGTGGTGCAATACAACATAATTGTATTTTTCCGTTCGGTTAAAATTAAAATGAATTAACTTGCCGATCAAATTATGATAATTTTATTAAAAATACTGTTCAAAATTTATGAATTCTTATAAATCGGTTAAAATTTACATACAACTCGTATTTTGCCTTGACCATTGTTTCATGGATGAATAATAAAATAGACCTAAGAGTCATCGACACAATAATAATAAAAAGCTCGAATCGTTTCATTGTAATAATACGAATGATCGTACAGTATCTAGATTCTATACGTGTAGGTGTACTTATCGGTTTGTTGCTAAAGTATTTATCCTTATTCTACTCTCACATATTCACACATTTCCCTTAACGTATAGATTTGGGATAATATTATCTACCCCACGATCTAGCTATCGCGTGATCCTCGTTATTTATCATTATCGAGCCGACAATAGATGAAAAGCCTCGCTGAAACGGACCCGACTGTGCGATTGTCATTGAGCAGAGACCTCGGCCCGTAGTAAACCAATAAGTATGGCGGTACTCTGTGTATCCACGAGCTCCGAGTATGCACGCACCGGAGTTTTCCGGCAACCGCCAACGATCGAACGGAACAAGCGATTGTTATATATGCGCGGGATCGCGATGTAATGATCGCGGTCCGGTGGCGTGGCATTGCGCCTTCAGATCTAGCCCATAGCCGGTGTGCATTACAGCCTGTGGCCGGTATCAGCGGAAGAATGGCCGACCGAGTTGGTCCTGTGCACGAGACGTTGGGTAATCCTCGGCTCAGCCTTAACCCAGTTGCCGCGCTAGTGTGGCCTGTGTGGCGCAGCGCACAGCGCGTAGCACACACCATGCCCATTCCACGCAGCTCGCAGCTTTAGTCTCTGGCTCTGGTTGATGGCTAATCTAACCTTATGGTGCGGTATGGCTACGACTGCGACTCTGGCGACACGCGCACCGGATATCCACCCGGTTGGCAATCGATTTAACATTCGCGTTACGAAAATCTGTTGCTTTTGTATTGTTTCGTTCTGTGCCAGTATGCGGGAGCTGGTTTGGCATTCGGTCGGTACTTACAACTTGCTACATATTCATATTGTATTGTTGTATACATATTATTCACGTTCATTTTAACATTTATGTATCTTCAGAAGCGTTTATGTGTGTGCTTAAAATATAGGTACCTAAGTTTTTTTTGCAATCGAATAAACATTTATTTATTCCGGACTCGGTACAAGTTGCCATGAAAAAATTGGTAATAATACTGTAGCAATTTGATTACTTACAATGTTTATCATCCGCTCGAAATGATTTTCCTCGTCCGGATTTTAAAAGGATACCCATGCTAATAGCCGAATATACTTGAGAAATAAACAATGATAATTATTATAAAAAAAACTTCGTTCTGCAGTACGCTTAAAAAATCGCATTATCGTGATTCTACTAATCATTTTAGTTCAAAAGGCAATTAATTTCGGAGCTCCATCTGCAGACTTGTAATTTTTTTCCGTCGGTCAACGAACCGGTAATGCTATTATATAATATTCATAGGTACACCGACGCAATAATGTAGTTTATAAGTTAAAAGCTCTCTTGGCATTTTAACATTTTTAGGACCTGGCGTTTTAACTTCTTTTTATAAGGTTCCCGATGACTTCTGTAGGTCTTCATTAGAAAATTAGTTCTTTCCACCCACTTTACCTCTCCGGTAACTTCCTGCTTCGCGCTGCATAATATCGCAATATTTCGCGACTTTCTTTATAGCGTAACACCTCGCCACTCGGCCCGGAGGGGACTGGGAAAGTTCTGAGTTCTGACCGACTAGGTGAACGACCGAGCTTGACTCCGCGGATTTACAGTTCGCTCAATGGAGGCATTATCTCGGCCGCTGAGCTACTGTCACGTATCGACCCGAGGTGTAGTTTTTGCGACGAGTAGAATTGTGTTTGTTTCTCATTACTGAGGGGATAATTCGGCGAGTCACCCGCGACAGTCCTCTGTTCGGCTCACGGTCGGCCAGCACTGCCGTCATACGAAGAAAGGCCGTAACTACATCGAAGTAAATTCTGAGGAAATTATCGTTTTGTCGAAAGTGAATATTTGAGCTTGTCGTAGCTTTATGGACAAGGATATTTATTTTGTATGGCTTGTATTAGTTTTTCTGTAATCACTTTTATATGTCAAGTCAGGTATGGCTCTGTACGCGGTGAGGGAAAAACTAATTGTTGTCAAAAACTGTAGCTTCGGCTTTTCTCTGTATGGCGGCAGAACAGCGATCTTCGTCCCGCTAACTCCAAGTAGAGCCTTACCACGAACGCTCTACAAGAGGTTAATGGTAGTCGCTTCGCGGAAACAAATAACATCTTGGATCTTCTTCGTTCTCACGCTCTTGAACTTTACTTTTCGCTGAAAATTCGCTTTAATACCGAATATAATTTATTTCACTTAAAGCGATTGGCTTTTATGTTTGCAAAAAAGTGATTTTAATTACTAATGTTCACAAGTTAAATATTTTTGTTCGTAAACTAAATACATAGCATTATATAAGTACTCGTGTGCAATATTTTCTCAAAGCGAAATTAAAAGTTTTTTTAAGTTTTAAAAAGGTCTACAAAAACTTTTTTTTAAGCAAATATGCTTCGAAAAACTTCATTTAAAAATCCATTATGCCCAACTTTAAAGCCTCGCTCTTTCAAGCGATAAGAATACTAATTATAGTAAATAAATGATCCCAAATACTTATTTCTGTAGATACCTAGTACCTACACCTACCGCCTTTATGCCCCAAGGTACCTGGGAACAGTAAATTTGTTAGTAGGTAATTCTTCACAGGTCAAGCTATTTTAATACTTTTGTTATGTATCCGTAACGCGAAAGTTATGGAAAACATACCTACACCAATTTACAAAACCATTCCTTTCCCAGTATTTTGCCTTGCTGATAATAAGTGACTGTACAAGTATATGACCCATTAAATCACTCGACTAACAGATAAATGTTAATGCCTGACCACGTTATCCCTAATGGACACATTCTCAGAATTCTTACACTTCCCATATATTTGAGTTAGCTCTAGAAAATGAGTTTTTTTGCTTATCCTGTGTGTTTGAAGTCTAATATTAAAATACTTCCTTCAATGTTTGGCACGACGAACCTAGAGTGGTAAAGCACGTTGATTGCACTAGGAAGTTGAAGAGTTATTACATCAGTATCTTTTTTGTATTTTAATGAAATACGTGCATCAGATATTTCGTAACTTCGTGAGAATATTGCGTCAATTCTCGCTACTTCCGTTTCACGAATAAAAACATTTCTATGAAAACAAACAAAAATACCCCACTGACAAGTTGATAAGGAAGTGGGTAGATAAGAAAAATTATAATATTTACATAATTATAAAAAACATGAGATGGCACTTAACTAATAAATACTTACACAGCATATTATTAGCAATACATTTCACTCTAATGTAATTAGTATTTCCGCGTATAATATTTACAAAGTTATTATTTGGAAGCAAAACCTCGCGTTCTAACAGCTATGCCTATGGGCCCATTTCACACGTATCTTATCTTCACACGTAATTAGGATGGATTGAATTATTATTACATTCTTTTGTATTTTTTATTTTTTTATTTAGCGGCTACTTTTGGGTTAAAATACTGCAAAAGAAAATCGAGTGCAGATTAGTCGGCCTCTTGGTGTTCTGGTTAATGCGGTTGCATACCATTAAATAAATTTAAAAAATCATACCAATCCACCCTTTCTAATTTTATAGCGTTATGGGGATTTTTACTGTCATCCGAAATGAACCTATGTCGTACTGTATAAATATAACCATTTGACATCCGTGTGTTTTCTGTATTCTACGTTCTGCCGTTCAGTTGCATCTCTATTAGGTTTACCCATATTTGCATATGTGATAAACTTGCGTTTTTCATTAAAACATTTAATTCACTGTTCAAAATATTATTATACTTTTTTCGACAGGTTTTTTTTAAAATAAAAACCTGTCGAATTTGTAACTAGAAGGAATAATAATTGCCTATGCACAGACATTACTGAAGATTTATGACTAAATAATAAAAAATATGTATATATTGTTTAAAACAAATGTGTTTTGCATGTTTTACACGTTACACGTTGTAAACAAAAAAGTTGACTTCGTCAGTTACATAGTACTGATTTACTGATTATGGTACCTACAATATTGGGTACAATATATAACAATTTTTCGTTTGGAACATAAGTTTAAAATATATACAAATATCGATATATACATATATATTATTTATCTAAAGTTCTTATTGTAACGAGGGTCCTGGCCCTGTAAAGATAAGTGCAATGCACTCGGATTATTATTTGCCTGTTATTATTGCAACCGTGTTGCGATACTGCGTATTTATTTGCTGCGTAGGTATTGACTTTCGAGAAGACGCCAGAAATGTAAATAAACTTCAGACAAGATGTGATATGGCTGCAATATTAATGCACATGATGTTTCAATATGCGAATGATGAATGTTTCATTTAAAATAAGTAAGTAAATAATATAATAGACGTAGTCAACTCCTGAAATAGAAGCATTTTTGTATGTGTATAGTATATTCGTGTATAAATATATACATATTAGGATCTAAATACCCGGAAGATGTCGAAAGGTCGTCACTTCCACGTGACGGTAAAATCAAAGAACTCTGTTGCAATGGCATACGAGTATCTTCTAGTCACATCTTTTAGTATTTTTCTCTCGATTATCTCGAGAGAATCTTAGTAGACTCGCGCAGATTTTTGTAATTAAGGACATGTGTAAAATATGTTTTAATTATCTCAAGCTTAACCCTCTAATTTATCATTAACTTTTATGTAAAAAATATTTGTTGATTTTTTAATTTACTCTCTTGTTTGACTAGTCGTTTTGCGGAAAAGTCGATGATTTTACCAATTTTGCCCCACAAGACAAACGTTATTCCAACATTATTCAGCGCATACTTACCCGGAAACAGTTTCTAGCCATTGCATCGCTAAAAGTAATTTTACATAATAATGTCGCTGTACTTTGGCAGCTCACTTGCTGCTTTTATATAGTATCTCGGCATGTTACACAAGATGAGAAATCGATAAAATTTGCTTACATCCAGTGTTCTGCGTCAACATAAATATTCGCTCGCATATTATGCGCATGATTTCAGCGCGGTTTCGTTCTGGCTTTGTGGGACAACATGCATTATTCAATAATTACATTGTGGGCGATCGATAAGTTTTTTTCTTAGTTTAGCAGACTGTAATCGATGGATTTCGATTGTATAACGCAAACACTTGCCCAACTAACCGAACGAATAGCTCGTTATGTACGGGCGTGTAACGGTACAAATTGCGGAATATATATCTCGGTGATAGTGTTGCATCGTCTTACTGTCGGCAGCAGTGTCAGCACCGGCTTACATTTCTTCTGCAGAGAAGTAGAGAGTAGAGAGCAGAGAGCAGAGCGTTACTTCATTCAATTTCCCGATTGCGGCTTACCGGAGACATTTACCGGAGACTTTTACCGCTGAACTGTCGCTGTCTCACAAACTCGCAATACACAATACGAGTACGACGAATGTTTGCCTGTTATTTTCGCCTTTATCGACGGTTAACTTATTGCTTATTGTTGGGAAAGGTTTTCACAATTTAAGCAGTTATTACGTTTGCCATTTGCTACTATTTTGCCGCGTAGAGTTGAGCCCACAGTCTGCAGCCCACTGCCAATAGACAATACCCAACAATACCCAAGGAGGACGTAGCGTCGCGCGTGCAACTTATGCTGGTAGTTGGTACTGCCTACACTACGACACTATGACATTACGACCTGTTGCGCAACTGATTTATTTCTACACCTATTTCCACATGTCATCGACTACAAACCACGAGACGAGAAGCCGCTATTTGATTGAAACTAATCTTATCATACTGTTTCTTTGTACGATATTATCTTGCTCTTGTTTTGTTTCCAATATAGCATTTTTATTTAAACGAATAATTCATCGATACGACGACTAATTAGGACAGGCGTAATTTTTAAATTATAATATGGAAAATCTTTGTTCGAAATTCGCACACTGGAAACCTCCATAATTATTAACTTTACTAGGAACTAGGTACCTACTACCTACCCACTTAGTAATGAAGTAAATGATTATAACAAACATCGCACGCAGTACCTTAGACGCTATTGCAACTTGCAACTTGCAACGTGCCAAACTGAGAACTTTCCGCATTGCATCGGGTTACCAAACCCTCGCGCCGCGTTATTCCGCCGGTATACTACTTTTTATTTTCCCGGAAATTGTGGATGTTATCCGTAAATCGTAATTAGATACATACGTTTCTTAGGTTACGTAATATAATTTACCGAGACCTCTTCTTCCCAGTTACACGACCCACTCGAACATCTGGTTATCAATTAGGTCAGATCTTAGATTCCTTCGATAGACAGTCCTCCGGCCCTAATAATAGAAACCACGGTGTTCATTCCCTCCCGAAATCTGAATATTCTTCCGGGACGCGAATGATTGCTTCACTCTTCTTGGTCGAGTCTCCCCTACGCCTGCTCACCCTTGGAAGCATCCTGAGTACATTTTTACAGATTGCGCATATCTCGCCATTGCCATCGGTTATCTGTGTTCCGTTAGTACTGAAAGTATGAATTCAACGGTAACTGTTAATTGAGTACCTACCTACTCACTCGGTTTAGTAATGCGCAAGTGATATTGCGCAACACGCGTAGTTATGTACATACTTGGTTTGTACTGTGTACAATTTCTCCGCGCCCTCTGCCTGACCTGCCACCAACCTGTAAACCGCTATCGATTCATTTATTCTAATAACGTCACTACATTAATCGTAGGCGGTGCGGTGCGGTGCTAATATTTTGGTGTTTTAAATTTTATATTTTTTTATTACATTAGGTACGTCCATACATTACATGTACATACTCGTACACGCATTTATCAGTGTAGGTATAAATAATTATGATTCGGTATTTTCCCGGAAATTGAAATGTTCGTGTATTTCCGAGAGAATCCGTCGGCGATGTCAGCCCGAGGAACTGTATTACAACTGCACAGTACAGGTATTTCTGGACTGGTGGCACTCTTGGAGATGAGCGTGTAAGGCCCCATTTCGCGGCAGCCCGCCTCGACCATTTCTCCCAGCACCGGGTGTTGGGAAACCAGCGCCGGCGAGTGCAACGCACGCGGCGGCCCGAGGTCGCGCTTTCTTCCGCACTCGGTTCTGCCGGGCTATCGAGCCACCAGGCGCCGCCTGCGCCTGCTCTCCGCGAGCAGTGTGTACGAGAAAGGTGAAATTCCGTGGCGAGTTGAGAAACAGCCGTGCAGCGCCAGCGCGGGGACGGGAGTTTGCATTTCTAACGATTTCACAAAAATCAAACTCGCGATCGTCCGATCATTGCCCTCGAATAGAAAGTAAATAAGTATAATAGAAATGAATGGATCGTTTGCGACACTTCGTACGTCTTTTTATTTAATTTCAAAATTGCGCGTTGTACAATAACGTAAGAAATACGAAACACCCGGACACTTAACCGATCTTTTGTCCTACCTTTATTGCCTTTTTTAGTTCACCTTTGAGACGTAGCACCTGTCCAGTTACCCTGAAAACTCTGTCGTTAAAAGGACACTGGGCGAGCTGTATCTATAGGCGCATTATCAGACTCCCCGTGTGTCCGTGTCCCTTAACAAGCTGCCAATTAAATAGGGTTTAATGCTATTCTAATAGTCTCAGAAGAGCCCTCGTAATATAAATCTTTTCATGGCATCTTGGCAAAATTGTTCGTACATATTATACGTAGGTTCTTTGTAAATAAAGTTTTACGATCGGCCTGTAATAACATTCTGACGTTGAGCAGATGTTTATGGTTGGTGACTTTAATCAACTGTAGCGAGCGTGAATATTTCTAGGGAAATAGTGACGATCACCTACTCCACGGAAAATAAGTCCCTGTTCACCTTCACTATCACTATCACCCGGTAAGGTTAGTAAGATTCAGAATGAGAATGACCGGTACCGATTACCGATGCTGAAACTTGTATGCAACGAAATGCTTGAAGTTTTTGCATGTTTACTTTCTAGGTAACGATTTTATCCGATTGTTGTTTTAGCTGAAAGACAGTCTATTGCAAATACTTAGTACACAAAGGAATACTTTCGTAACATTATTACAGTGCCATTATTGAGCGATGGAAACGAACATGATTACGTACATATTTGTTACCTAAACAGCTCCGATGCTGAGTAGGAGAAAGTTCCGCGAAATCTCTATTGTTATAGACAAATTGTACTTTTCTTTATCTTCATTTGTGTCATTTTTTCCCGTTACATTTTTTGTCTAGGCGTTTGTTAAAATATCGCAATAGCATCTGTACGACGAGGCGAGGGTTGCCAACTGACAGACTGACAAAACGCGAAGCCTCGAGTTCGATGGCCTGCTCGATCTATTGCCCATACTATTACCATCTCCGCCTTCTGCCTGTTGCATCCAAACGAGCTATATTCGCCTGCAGCTTCCGGTTTTGCACTTTATTTCTTATAAACCATGTTTACCGGATGGTGCATTGACACTCGTTTCGTGTTATCGCTTTACGTACTATGTCAACTCTCAACGTTCTATCTGAGTATTGCACCTATTGGAATACAAACAAGAACTTATCTGGCCGCATTCTTTTTTCTCTTATTTTATTATAATAGGGAAATTTAATATGTTCGTATTGTGACCCAATACATCATAATGTCAGCGTAACATGATAATAATTGTCGTTTCAAAATTTAACAAACCGGCAACGCATTTGCATTTTCGCAACACTTGACCTGCCATATTTCGCAGTGAGCGAGCTATGCCACGCCGTTTCATAGATTTCAGTTTCCAAATACACGAGCCCGCCTGCTCTTGCTCTGAGAGTTGCCTCACTCGCCTCACCAACTCACCAACTCACCATCGCCACTGCTGGTAGGCAGTAGGCACTGCGTTAGTCCGCCAATCCGCTTAGTGACGTAGGCCCCATTGTGCAGCAACAGACATCCTTGAACACGTGTTACATTTAAGGCATATTTTTAATCAAATATATTAATTTGCTTCATAAACTCCATAATTGTAATGAGGGTGTTCACTGTTTTTTATTTATTTGTTAATGAAATATCAAACTAAGCCAAATTTAAAAATAATTAAATTATGGATCGTATTATCAGCGCTATGATTTTTTAAGTTTTGTGATTTGTAAATTACTCCGCCAGTGACGTCACAACTTCTCTTCGGTGAGTTGACCTAGGCCCGTATTACAATGGGAAGTGAAGTTTATATTTAATTTATCTAGGTACAAAGTAAAATTAAGTTTTCTGTATGAAAAATAGAATTATATGTATTTTTCTAAACATGTTCAATTGCATGTTACTGACGGAGATACTTTAAATTTTCACACAAATATACACATTTTTGTACATCAACATCGATTTGATATGTATATGAAGGAAGCGTTTTTAATTGCCCCCTTGGTTGGTAACCGGAAATCTATCACAACATTGGTTGATTTCGGAGAACTAAAGGCGTGCTTCAAAGTAGTTCTCATTAAAATGAATGTTTCTTATATTTTCATTATTTTGGTCATTTGTTAAGAATCAATTAGAATACAATTCTTCGATTTGATGACCTTACTTTGATGTAGCATTGTAACAAAATTGAAAAAATCGAGCATAAATTCTCCGGTTCATAAAGTTTTAACTACATTTACCGCGAGAAAATATAAACTATAATCTTCTCTTATAAACATTGAATTTACATAAAATAATATCTGAATTGGTTTTTTGTATAAAGTTGTAAATAATCCTTTTGATGTTCCTGATTTGGTAGGCCAATGAGGCATATTTATTTTAGATACATACTATCTCCAAGTAAAATTCGCACATTAATTCTCTGTTCCCGAGAATTCACTCTTTCGGGAACAAACTCCCAGATGCCAAAATGATATATTTGCTACAGCTTTAACACATTTTGAGAATCAATCACTAAAAAAAAAAAATATATAATAATTGCGCACCTGGTATTTTTTATTTTTTTAAATTTTTTAATTATATGTTTTTTATTTGTACTTGCATCGTTTTTAACCTCTGTATATGTAAAAGCCCTCTGGGCGTTAATAAATAAATAATATTATGTAATGCGTCAGTTGAACTGGTGAAAATGAATTCTTAGATTTTTTCAAGGATAAAGAGTAATCAGTAATTCGGAATTCTTGTAAAAGTTATTTTTTATTTAAAGTGCATATTATACACATCAAAATGTATACAGGAAAACGGTTTCGTAGGATTATAATCCCACGCCTGTTGCGTGTGCGCATCCTCCCTTTCCATCGAAGGGGTTATATGCGCCGTTTTCCTGTTCACGTCAGTTTTTTGTAAGACGTCCATAGTTATAAATACCACGCATTCTCAGACAGATATTTGCATTTCGACTCATGTCAATTTATCACTTTACGTGCTTCAAAATTATTTCACGTGTTCCTTGTTTAGTAAATACTGTCGATTTTTTTACGAAATAAAATACACGAATTATGCGAGTTATTTGTACCAAATTTGGTTGGAAAAAAAATTCATTTGGCAATAATCCCGACAGTTTTCAAATATAAGTACAAAAGTTAAACATTTAGCTATAGTTATAGTTAGTTACCTAGTCTTTTAAAAAAATATGTTGTACCTATCTTATTTAATTTAAATCAAAAATATTATGCGCTTTATAATAGCAGAATTTATAGAAACAGTACTTAACCATTACCGTTGGCAATTGATACTATAATGCTCATCACGAAAGGAGATTTCTTAACGTTCCTGCATTACTAATATCGTAATATTTTGCATCACTAGTAAAGTTCATCTATTAAAATAGTTGAAAAGCTGTCATGACTGATGGTGTAATAAGCACCAATTACAATATTTGAAACACAATGTTGTCTAGTTGGGTTACAACACGTGTGGTGTAAGATTTCCTTCGGAACATGTTCATCAAGGTTACGTTTTGGATCAACCAACACCAACGGTGGAAAACTGTTCGGAATGATCGTTCTTATTATCATTCTTAATATTGTTTGTGTTATCTACACTTAGCACTGGTACATTAATCATTCGCGAAGGCATTTATCAAGCCCTATGTGCAATGTGCGTACTACTCGTGTTATTGGCATTCGAGTACTATAAGGTATACAGGGATACATTGCGCCAGGGATATTATGTACATGCAGTATGGCAGCAGAGTGAGGTAGTTGTATAGTCTCGGGCCTCGGCTGACTCGGCTCTCGGCCGACGCTGGCTAAGCTGCCTTCTTACGATATTAACCAATTACTCAATACGATACAATACGAAAGATCATTTCGAACACATGCCTTTGTCAACTATTCATCCGAGGGTTACCAAACCTGACTCGAGTGTTTCGTTTCTCAACTTTTTCGTAATCACGGTGTCATTCTGAACTTGGGTTCTTAAAATTACTTCATAAACAAATATTCCATATTGCGATGCATATACGTCAAACGCTCGCTTGACGCTTTCGCTTAGGCTTTTTTACAGTCGATATTGGCGATATATAAATCTTATTTCGGCGATTTCGGTAAACGTATAAGTAAACAAGTCGCGTTTAATCTGCCAATCTGGAATTTCCCAACTTCCGTCAGGCGCCTACTGTGGCATTCGGGTATTTCCTGTGGGTTGCGAATTTGTGAGTCAGAATCTCTTCCCGTTGGGAGATAGCGATTCGAGATGCATCTCAGTCCAATAGACAACATTTGCGCTATATTTATACCGACATGTTTCGTGTCATACCCTCGAGTTGCGTCAGGTGCATTTGCGCTACGTGTGTGCAACCGTTGTTAATACTTACCAGTTGCTTGTGGATAATGTTAAGTTCTGTTTCAAAACTGGATCACCTTACGAGGGCTATCTTATATTTTTATCGATGTATATCACTATCAAAGTTACCAATATTTAATTTCGTTAATAATTCTCAAGTTGCCATTGAGTTTTTTATAACCAGCTTGAAATGAGCTATGCAATTTCGCCATTCGATGTTGTCCTCGTCAAATCGCTTTATTACCGTAATTATTGTACACACAAGTAATGTGTTTATATAGTATTAGTTTGCTAAAATAATCATTAATTTGTGCGACGTAATTGCTGTTCAATTGGTTTAATTATTGCAGAACAAAAGGTTCCTAATTACTTTGAAATAATATGAACCAAAGAAATGCATAGTTTTTTTACGGTATTCGTTTGTTGATTCTGGGGATAAGTCTTGTACCCCCTTAAATTGGATAGTAAATTATTATTTGTTCAAAGATATTTATGATCAAATCTTCGGGTACCTTATTATTAATAGTTTTTCTTGTTGATGTAAACAAATTTTAGAAAGTATAATGTACAGCATTAGCTATTCTAATTTAGTTGGGAGAGAAATAAGTTATATAAGATAATGAGCGACCAATTCTCCCATGTACCCACTAGTTATTATGGCGTAGTAAGTTTGCACATATTCAACTTTGATTCAGTTTCACCGCGAGTTTTTTGACGGAAACAAAGCTAAAATATAATATCAATGGCTAATTTGCTAGTGTTCGAGACACACCCACCCGCTCGCTCTGTTTCGACACTAAACTGTGGCTCCGAGCTAAAACTGGTGAATGCTATTGCAAATAGTAGTGTTACATTATTTGCTAATGCCTCTTTGTGTCGTATTGTTCTGTACGATTATATTAGTGTGTACATACATTACTTTCAGCAACTGGTTATTGGTGGAAATCGCGTCATTTACTGAACTGATTTGTGATTACGAAACTAACGTTCGCTCTCTATTGTTGACAGATCTACACTGAAATTAGAATCATTAGAAGACGCCGTCGTACTGGAGCGGTCTTCCGATGACCTACTGCAGGACAAGCGAGGCTGCCCGGCTTACGTGTCTCCCGAGATCCTGCGAGCTCATCACACCTACTCGGGAAAGGCAGCTGACATGTGGTCCCTCGGCGTTATCCTGTACACCATGCTTGTCGGAAGGTGAGTTATCCGCATACCACCGTATTATTCTCCTCCTCCCACCTTGCGCGGCACCTGCCGATGCCCCTTAGAATGTAATCTCTTTTATTTTGAAGTAACTACACGCATAATGAGGGCAAAAGCAGGTGGTGTCCGAAAAAACGTGCACCGCAGATACTCTGTAAATTGTTGTATTAAAAGCTCGAGTGCTTATTAAAGATATCGACATAATATGTACCTATTTACGCAATTTTTATCCACCTACCTATTTTTTTCGTGCGTATTAAAAAAACATTTTTTCTGTTCTTCGAAATGTTATTTTTATTGTTTATTGTCAATAAATATTTTCGACTGTAATAAAATATATGCAGGTTAATTTTGGTATGTAAGTTAAGGTGTAAAGCCTGTAAGCTACCGATATTACAGTGCACCTGCCTCCGAATTCTCCGTTTTGTTATTCGGAAGATCCGGTCTCAGGAGGGACCACTTCCGCTAGTTCGCCCAAACTGATCCTTATCGCGGACTGTAATTAAGAGAAAATCATTATAAATTACATTAAAAGTCCATCGATTCACCTGCTAGTTCGTTACGCTCGAAGGGGCATACGGGCAAGACGTTGGGCGACCTGTTACCTCGATATTGTTAGGAATCTCACCACCCTTCCGAGTGCACCTGCCCAATAGCTTCGGCCCTCGGCCCTCGCTCAGGGCGCGACATGTGCGGAAGACGTTGGGATCTTCGCTCCCGTCATTATGTACCCTTCACCCCGCATTCCCGACTATACGGGCGAATATACAAAATACCCGGCGATAACTTTCGTACAAAAAATATTTCACCTGCTGTCTTCGTTTTTTATTTATTTTTTCGATGCACTCGTTCGGTCCGCGCTGTTAATATTTGTACGGCAGGTAGAACTGGCAAATCAGTTCGATAAGAGGGTCGAGCTCCAAGGAAGGGTTCTGTTTTATATTTCACCTGTTTTAATAAAAAGGGTAGCTTTGTTTATTAAATTTGCATTTCCTTTCCCTTAATTATTACGATTCCTCGTAGAGGTTTAGCGGTAGGGGTTTGTGTGAGAATTGTCGTTAGCAATTTCGTATGCGGGTATTTTTGCTTTGTGTATTTATGTATGAGCGATTTCCGCAATATTATAATTACTCGCTTTATTAGACCATTACATAAACGTTGTTTTTAGCGCGACTTCAAAACTTAATCATATTTAAGTATATAAATTCTAAATCACACATGTGAAGCATATTATTTTAATAACTGGAAATATTTAAATCCACTTGGAAATTTAGACTGAATTCCATTTAAATCTTATGTTTTTTGAAATCAATGCTTGTGAGCGTCACCTGAAAAACATTTACCAAATACCTACCTCATTTAAACATTATTATACACTTACATTGGCGCCCAATGTTTTTATTCGCGTGATATTTGTTTAAATAAATAAATCCTTTTCAATAATCTTTTTGTTCTTAATGTTATTATAATTTACAAAATTAATTAATACACTGCTCGTTCTTCGACCGGCAAGACTGATTTCCAAAAATGAAAACGACGCAACGGGTTGTTTAATAAATGTCGTAATATGTAAAACATTTAAGTTTGTAAGTGAAGCCGTAATATGTATTTTTATGTTGTGTGTGGGAAATTTATGTTTTGCTAAACGAAAACTACAAAGCCTTGCCAGCCGTGCACTTTGTTTACCTGACGATACTCAATAAAAATCATATTACAAATAAATATGGAATGATTAATTAATGAGAATGTTTAGTGCTATCCGATTTTAGAAATATTTTCTTACTATAAAAATACGAGCATTTAATTGTACGACGAAAAAATCTAGCATCTAACATACGTTTTGGAGCGTCATTGTTCGGTCTATCAGTTTGCCAATAATAAACCAGACGAATGACGACCCGACCAATCTTCTGCGGGATAAATTATGACGTCACGCTTGTGACTAACCAAATTGAAATTCTCTAGAGAAGCCCTTAATCAATTGCATAGAATAAGGGCGTGCCAAATTTTTGGTTTGGTTTTAGAACAGCAAACGTGTAATGGATGGTTTCGGTTTACGCTTGCAATTCCCAACCCAAGAACCTACGGTCCGTCGTATTGCTGTAATATGTAGCTAAATTCGTGGCCAATAATCATAGAATGGTTGTTCTCCGTATGGCTGACTGACTGAGTAGGTACAGACGTAAACACTACTAACCTTCCTTATTGCCAAAGTATATAAATGTAGGTTGTTTGCAGGACAAGTACCGGCTTTTACCCCCATTGAGAGTTTATTAAGATCGACAGGGCATAGGCTAAACTTCTATATTCCCATCTCAAAAATGTTCTCCATTTCTTTTGTAATATCTGTAATGTTTATCTTTGTTTTCAGGTATCCCTTTAACGATTCCGAGCACGCTTCCTTATTTGCGAAAATTTCGCGCGGCTACTTCGTGGTGCCGGAGTGCCTGTCCTCGCGGGCCAAGTGCCTCATCCGGTCCCTGCTGCGAAGGGACCCCAGCGAGAGGCTCGGCGCTGGCGAGGTGCTCCGCCACCCCTGGCTGGCGCAGCCCGAGCGCCCCGACCCCCCGCGCTCGCGCTCCCCCGACCAGTGCGTGCCCTGCCTGGAGCTCTGAGCGAGAGCCTGAAATATGCTCAATTCACTTCAAAGATTATACGAAGAAATTCAATCTACCGATAACAAATTTAATTACAGTACGATTTTTATAAGAACAATCGCCTGATGTTTCTTACACTGAAAGCACTCCCTCCACATACCCGAAAACCATTTTGAGGACCGTGGGTCTTCCTATCGGTGTTGCATATATTAAAAAAAAATTTTTCAATAAACAAGTAACTCTTAAAAATTTCAATTTCATAAACCACGATTTTAACTCTACAGCCTTTATTGCCCCTTTACTGTGAGTTTGGAAAATTATATGGAGGGTTTATGTCGGATATTGTCACTCTTCCAACAGCCACATTTCAAACACGAATGGTGGCAACTATGTTTCCTACAGTCAACGATGGCAGCTACTTTTTATGTATTATTGAAAAATTTTTACATTTATAATTTCATGCGCAGTCTTAAATTTTCACCAAACTGCAAACGCAGTTTTTTTTGCAGGGTTACTATTACCAGATGATTGTATAAATCTAAAGTAGATTGATTTCTGTTGTATTATTTTTTAATTTATTTAATGGCAGGCAAACGTTTTAACTGGTATTTACACCATGAGGCTGTCTTCGCTTGATTTCCTTTTGCAGTATTTTTACAAGAGAGTAACTGCCGAATAAATAAAAATAATACAATAAATATTAATCCACTCTAATTTTACTGTATTCATGTGGATTTGTATGATCCGTTTGAAATCTACCATTGTATGTTGAAAATATCAACTTTTCAGGAGAGCTAATTATTTACCGTTGCTTTAATTTGAAAGATATTTTAATTTAAAGTTATACTTGGTAATACTTGTATCAATCATACTACATTGCATACCGATTGGTTGTTTTGAAAAGTTTATGTTTATTTTCATAATTTTAATCGTTTACGTAGCTGCCATTGATATTATATTGTTTATCGAATTCCAATCCGGCACACAAATAACATTTTTGCTGTTACTCTCAAAATAATTTCATTTTTTTACATTTATACACCTTTTTTGTTTAAAAATCCTAGATAAGTGCTTCTTATACAAGCCACCTAATATTATTTCATGAAATGTCGATTTACAGAACTAGTTCCTTAAACATGTAAAAAAAAAGGTTTCATTTGGGAGGTCTGTCCAGAGAACTGTCAGCAGACTGTCCTTGGAAAAATCGTACTGAAGTCATTTGAATTAAATTATGTTTCAAGGACCTTACTACGGAAAGTGATAATTCAATCAGCAATTTGAAGAGTTTTGAATCACATTCTGTAATTTATTATCTACCTACCTAATTATCTTATAATTCATTTTACATTTCCAATTTTTTTTTCTTATTTTTTATGTATTGTAAATGAAGCTACATATTTTTACAGTAGTAAATTTTTCAATGTACATTATATTTACAATGATTTCTTGTCAAAAGAAAATTACATTTTTAGTAGTTTTTTTTAATTTTTTAAAATTATTATTTAATCATGTAAAATGTACATATCCATTTTATAACTTTTTAATTCAAATGTTTTTTTAGATCAAAAAACATTTATAATTTTTATTTCTTCAAATCTGTGAATCTGCTTATTGTTTTGTAATTGTTTATCATCATTTTAATGTTTTCGTTAATCCATCAAAATTAAAATTACAATTTATGTATCTAATCTTTAAAGTGAATATGATAGTGATTGAATTATTAATCGAAAAGGGTTTTGAAAATTGGCCAAAAATTATCTATTTATGGATGTTTTTCTACAAAAAATATTGTTCTGTGGTATTTAAAGATGCCATTTTACACCATAATTTGTGATTTTGTTATTGTTAAGAGTGCGCTGAGATAAATGTGTACATAGTTAGTTGTAAGCAGAGAAGGAATGTGGTATTTATTATAGTGAGACTGAGTTCACATTATGCTCACCAAGTGACCAGAGGAATAACTTCCAGATTATATTGTGTATACAGATTAACCGTCTCGATACTACCACTAATTGGTGAGTCAACGAGTCATAGGTTCGGAGTTCCAAATGTTATTTGTTAAGTATTTATGAAATGTTATGTACTAGTTTGCTTCATGGATCAGGTATCGCTAATGTTTGCAAATGTACCCTTTGTATATTTATATAATTTAATGTGTATCTTGATCTCCACCGAATGATTTTACTCTAGGTCTTTTGGATATATTTGTATTAATGCCATTTTTGATGCAGAAAAATAGTCATAACCTTATATGATGAATGCGTTATTTGCAATGAATGAAAGCAACTCGTGTTGTTTGTATTTACTGGGTGTTTGATTGTGTCAACGGATTAATTATATATCGAATAATTTATTTGCAATTACTTCGCTGTCATAGAATTGTGTTTCTTTACCAGTGTAATAAATTGGCTGTAAGAAGTTGATTTTTTCCTAACTGATATTCTGTATATTACTTAGTTGACATTTAAGTTGTACATAGCCTTATTTTGTGAGAATGCAAATTCCCATAAAGTTATTGTTTTAAAAAAACCAATGAAAATAAAACTATTTAAATTGAAATTTAAAAAAATGTTATTATTTACTACCTGCAACTACATGTATATATAACAGATACATAATTGTACAACAATAACAGTATTTTGAATTACTGAATTTTACCCGTTCTTTATCTCCGTTGAAATATCTACCAATCTTAGGGGCTTTATCAAGAAATTATACCAGATTTTTAGTTTTGTAAAAAAATGTTAATGAAAAAATTGTCTCAAGTGCTTGAATTTAATATATTTGAATGATCAATGAACAAAGGAATTATTTCATTTGAAACACGGATGAATCAAAATTAAATGTAAAATCAAATTAATATACATGTTAATGACCGTTCTAAATTTTTAAGAAAAAGACATGTTAAAATGATTTTAGAAGAAACCACAAGTATTTACTATGGGTTTTTAATATATCAATCCTAGCTCTTAAAAGAGACAGTATTTACGTACTTATATGTTCCAACCCATGAACAATTTAGCAGTAATTTTATAAAAAAATAAAGCCTTGGCAAATGAGAAATATTTACATGAATGAAATGAGAATATCTATTTTTAAAATATATAATGCGTAAAAAAGACAACTAAAATCTTATTTATTTACAAATTATTTACATAAGTAAAGATACCAGTAATTTTAAATTACTGATATTTCTGAGGAAAAAAGTTAAAATGTCCAGAGCTAATTAAATGTGTTTTTAAAAAAAATAATATGACCTAGGTTGCCAAAAGATAAATAGTATAAATAAATTATTGATAGCGAGTTCTAAAAATCAGAAACGTGTGCAAATCAAAATACAAATTAATGAATTGAAAGTCAAAAAATTATATTATATAATTTTACTAAATCTTTCTTACAATATTTGTAAGGGACACATTGTTTAATTCATCTACAAATGAGAAATTTGTCAGATATAATTGACATTTGACAAGCCGAAGTTAATTACAAGCTTTGTTAGCAATCTGTTGGCTATTGAAGACTTCCATGCGACGTTCAAGTTCAGGTTTGAAGTGACGGATTAGTCCTTGAACGGGCCATGCAGCACCATCTCCCAAAGCGCAAATTGTGTGTCCTGTAAATGGAAGATTTCACAATAATTATAAAACTGGTTTATACTAAAGCCATGGATATTTCAATGAGCTTAAAAGCATTCCTCCCCAATAACAAATCTTTGTACAATGCAAGGATATCAACTACGTAAAACTTCAAATAAACATGCATATACAGTGAGTTATGAAAGTTTTCTCACCTTCAATTTGTTTAGATAATTCCCAAAGCATATCAATTTCACTCGGCTGAGCATTTCCATCGACCATCCTGTAATGACAGTATTTATTTATTTATTTATACTTTTACAATGTTGTTTTTTTTTTTTAAAACAAAATAATGTTCCCTCACTGGGTGTCCCGTGCTGAGGGAAACATTTTACAATAAGTGAAACATGCCTTAAATTAGTTATTTAACAAAGTTAACATAATAATAAAATAAAAACGTAAATAATCTAATCAACCTAATTATCATTAACATAATAAGCAATATAAACTAAAATAGTCATAAAAAACAAAACCATTTCACATAGGCCTGTAGACTAAATTTCATAAACAGTAAACGAATGTTTACCTATTTGGTTTGATCCACTCATCGATACGTGCGCAACCCACCTCCACTATCCATTTCTTAATAGCAATTTTATATTGTGAGTACTTACTAATAATGGAAGTAGGATATAAGCAGTAGCGTGCCTAGGGTTTACGAGTAAGGCAAGCCCATATATATATTTTTTAAATTCACATGTGGTGTAATTCTCTGACAGCCTCATAGTATAGTGGCCAGCGCATTGAACTACCATGTAAAAGGTCTCGGGCTCGATTCCCGACATGGTTGATATGAAATATTTATTTAAAAAGGTGTTTTTACACTAGAATGTGTCATAGTCCCTGGACTGGTACTTGAAGCGTAAGACTGATCATCTTACCTTTATGTAGCAAAAATGATCAAGATACACTGCGATTGCAGTACTCTATGCACCATTTGGTGCGGAAAAAGAAATGATGATGAATTCATTTGTGTGAAAACATGATGTGAGCTTTCTTCACTACAGTTGTACAGTCTACAAAGCATCCAAAAGGCATATTATGAAGAATAACAATATTTTTTTTTAATATGCATAGGATAATCTTTCTGAGGTCGTTTAAATAAACGAAATCAATAAAACACAACATTATTTTATATAAAGGAATTCCTCAGATATCAACCATTACCAATAAGTAACATCAATATAATATGGCGTGCGTAGAGTTGAATAATAGTCATCGGAACCCATAGATACATAAATATAAATTATAATTGATAGAAGATATAGAAAAAAGGAAAGTAGATAGGCAAATAAAAAAGAAACGTCGGCCATCTCCGAATTCATTTTATATATGACGTTTGCACAAAATGAAGTAAATTATCGTAAATTTTAACCAGTACGGGTCTTTATACAATTAAAATAAAAAAAACCGTTTAAAATTATCAAATTCCGTAAAAAAGAGCATAATAAACAATCGTAAAGTTTGTTCGATACGAAATACGAGAGGCGCTCTCTGCCAACTTTACCCTAAAGAAGCTGGCTTCAGATTCCCATATAAAACTCAACATATACAGACAAACATTTGATGAGTTTACTGTTTGCATCACATGCGAGTTGCACCGTGAAATAAGCCCCATAAGAAGCCCACGTGCGTGAGCAAGATAAGAAGACATAGTGTCGTTCGCGCACACAGATTTCATGCGGTTCGGATCTCGGGATGCAAACAATACCAACGTCGAACAGATCTCTAATTCTCATGCGGCGCGAAATTTAAACAACGAAATGAATTATTTTTAAGCGTTTGGTTCAGATTTGATTATTTTGAAATAAAATTAATAGGCAAGCCCGGCTTATGGGCTTCTATGGAAATACCGCCACTGGATATAAGGATAATGGAAGTAGATTGTACACTTTACACCGAGTAGTAGGCCAATCCTCTTTAGACTTTTTTCTCTAAAAAAACTATTAGACTTTTTTAGACATAAAAAATTCATATTGATTTTTTTATTCAACACATTAACAATACAACTTTTAGGTTACAAAAAACCCCTTAAATAATTTAATGAAAGTTACATTTTACTTGTGTATTTTTATTTATTAAAATTGGCACTGACACTGTAAAATAGGGGTAAAACATTCTGACAATAGCAATGTCACCCATTTTAACACTAGCGCCGCAATCAAGCTTCTTCCAAAATGTGTTCTACTCTAGAATTTTATTAAATACTGTTCCAAATTAAAAATAACAAAACCTAATGTTCCCGTAATACTTAGGTAGTCATATTAATGGGTATAACTATAACTTTAGTTAAAAATAAAAACAAATATTTATTCAGATTAATAAACGAAAAATAAAATAATATGTTCAACATAAATGGCAGTATCAGAACAAGATCTAATTAAGTATCAACAATGTTCAAATTCTAAGGAAATTTACAAAACTTAAATAGGTCGATTTAACAAAATGTGTTTTTCTTTATTTAATAATAATTTGTTAGTAGATATTTGTTTTAGAAATATTAGTTTTCTTCTGTAACTGACCTGTAGATGATTTTATTCATCCAGGAAATTCCCTCGCGGCATGGAGTGCACTGTCCGCAAGACTCGTGTTTGTAGAACATGATGAGGCGGGCAATGGCCTTTACAATGTCGGTTTGTGCGTTCATCACTATTATAGCTGCAGTTCCCAGAGATGTCTGTGCTGCCACCAAACCGTCGAAATCCATGAGAACATCTTCACATACGCTGTAAAAATTCATGTTGATTATTTAAACATCCACGTAAAAACAGACCAATTATGTTAATCTCTTTAATAAAGCGAAGATTCTGTGGTAATCAGGTACTGTTAGCATTATAGTTCAATATCCAGCATCACAGCCACGTCTATATGCGGTATATATAATATATATAAGGCATGCTTTTATTTTTCAAATGATCAGACATTTTTTTTTAGTGATTATGAGAAATACTTCTTATTATTTATGTAGGATTAGAACAGTGAATAGGATAAAACGAAAACATTTCTTATTAAACTTCTTTATTAGACTTGATTCATACAATCACTTTTAAGATTTCAACTGGGTCTCCGCACAACGCCGCTCGTACATTGACTGGCGTCTCGCATCCGCTTCCGCCCGGTGTTGCCAGAATTCCCACAACTCGGTCATCCTGCAAGTCATCCGCCTCGGATGAATCATCATCGGTGTCGTCCACTCTCCAAGGCTTCATCAGGTCTGCTGACGCCGTCGTCTCCCGTGAGCCTTCAGTTCCACCAACTCTTAGCAGGTTATATCTGTCTTTCCCACATACTTTGGTGACCTTGTATGGTCCAAAGAACTTAGCACAGAGCTTTAGACCAGGTCCATATTGACTTCGCTTCACTGCAACTAAATCATCAACAGCATACTTGTTACTAGCTTTCCTTTTCTTATTAAATTCGCGCCGGTTCTCTCTTTGTACTTTTTCGATTTCCTGCCTTGCAGATTCACGCACTTCTTCCCGCTCACTCATAAATTGTTCCAGAAGCTCAGTGCTGATTATTTCTTCAATCTTGAAGTCCTCCTGACTCCTTTGCTTTTTACCTACCAATACTTCAAATGGTGTGCGACCAATACTTCTTTGGAATGTGTTGTTTAAAAACTGCTGTGTCCTACTGGTAAATTTGTACCACTTAGTGGGGTCATCTATGCTAAGCTTTGATATGACAGCAATGATAATCTGGTGCATGCGTTCTACTTGCCCATTCGCACGTGGTTGTCCAGTTGTTATGTTGATAAGCTCAATATTTTGTATCTCACAGTATTCTTTAAATTCCGTGGACGTGAATGCAGCACCTCTGTCTGTTATAATTCTTCTGGAATTCCCGAACGTCTGTTGCTGCAGGTTCAGGGCATTTAAAACTTCTGTAGTATTTGTAGTCTTTGTGCTATAGATCCACACAAACTTAGTAAAAGCATCTACTATTGTTAGAATATATTTATAGTTTTTATTTGTTGAAGGCAGCGGTCCTAAGTGGTCTATGTGATAAGTGTCTAATGGGCTATCACCTTTGTCTATAGGATGTAGGAAACCTTCCCGCTTTCCTCTCTTTCGGTCTACTAATATACAGGCCACGCAATTTTCAATGCATCGTTTTATTTTTGCTGCACAATCTTTTATCCAGAACTCTCTCTCTAGAAGTTCTCTTGTCTTGGTAATGCCAAAATGGCCACGATCATGGTACATTCTTATTAATTCAGTCTGCATAGTTTTTGGAACTACTATAAGCTTATAGCCTCCTTGTTCCCTGTAGACTACTCCTCCATCTAAGGTGTAGTCTTCGTGTCTCTTCCCAAGAGTGAGTAACTCTCGTATGGCATTTAAATACTCATCGTTGGATTGGGCCCTTCTCAATCGCGCTATTAGTTCGTTTTCAAGAATAAAGCAATCAACAGGGTGTCGGCTTAGTGAATCAGCGTGTCTTAGTCTCTCGCCAGCTCGATGTTCCACGACGTAATCATACTCTTCAAGCAGTAGTGCCCACCTGGCGACTCGTGGTGCGAGATCCTTCTTCTTCAGGGTAAGGACAAAGGCCTTACAGTCTGTCACAATCTTGAAGCTCAGTCCCAATAGGTAAACTCTGAATTTCTTTAAAGCATTTATAATCGCAAGTACCTCTAGTTCATAGCTGGGATATTTTCGTTCTGCATCTGTTGTCTTCTTACTCATATAATATACGGGATGCATCTTATTATCGTACGGATCCTTTTGAAGTAAAACTGCACCGTATCCCTCGCAGCTTGCATCTGTGTGTAGTTCAGTTGGTAAATGAGGATCATAGATCTTTAAAACGGGGTCATTTGACAAAATCTTCTTCAACATCTCAAAGGCCGTCTTTTCCTCGATTTCGAATATGAATTCATTTTCCTTCTTCAGTAGATTCGTCAGTGGTTTTGCTATTTTAGAATAGTTATGTATAAACTTCCGAAAGTATCCTGTCAGCCCTAAGTAAGACTGGACATCTTTTAAGGTTTTCGGTATTGGATACCTAGTCACAGCGTTGGTCTTTAATCTACTCGGTCTAATTTCATTCTCTTGGATCTCATGTCCGAGATACTCTACGGACCTCATCAGTATTCTGCACTTCTTCCAATTAATTATTAGTCCATACTCATTCATTCTATTCAGGACTAGTTCCAATCTTTGTAGGCCTTCTTCTTCATCGTTGGAAGGAACAATTAGGTCATCTAGGTAAGTAAGGACAATTCCACTCAGCATCATATCTCTAAACACAGCATTGATGAAAGTTTGAAAAACAGCTGGTCCGTTGGATAAACCAAAAGGGGTTTTCAAGAACTCAAATTGTCCATTTGGTATGATAAACGAAGTGTATTTGATGGAATTATCTTCTACTGGTACATGGAAAAATGCATTTTTCAAATCAAGCGTAGTGAAAACTTTGGCATTTCGTAGTTTGTCTATTTGATCATCTATCAGCGGGATTGGAAATCTTTCTTTGATCGTCTTCTTGTTAAGTCTCCTGTAGTCTATGCACAGACGCATCTCCCCACTTTTCTTTTTTGACAACACTACTGGACTCGCGAAGTCGGATCTGCTTGGGCGAATAATCCCATCGTTGAGCCATTCCGCTACTTGGTTATTTACAACTTCTAGTTCCCGAGGGGATAAACGTCGGGGTGGCTGGTAAATGGGTGCCTCATCTTCCAAAGCAATTCTCATCTTAATATTTGTTTCTTTAACTCTAGGCAACTCCCTAGAATAATTGAAGGCCATTGTGTTTATTCTCTCTCGGTAAATCTCGTCTCCTAACTCTACATGATCGTAGTTATCTTTTGTTTCGATTAAGTATAAACTCTTTACTTGTTCATCTACAGTATTCTCTGTGACTTCAACTCCTCCAACACGCACCATCATGTCGACGTTCTGTAAAATAGCCCTGCCAAGGAGGACTGTCATGGGAAGCACTGCGTCATGTACTATATGAAAGGTAGTTGGGAACTCACAATCATCTATCTTCATCATCGTCTCGAAATGTCCAACTGTGGTCACCTTTTTTTCTGCTATTCCTCGGAGCTCTAAGGGATCGTCGATTAGATTAACCTGGTCCATCTTCAATAACTGCGAAATTGTCATCAAATTTAAATCACTACCAGTGTCTATGAATGCTTTTGCTGATTTCCCTCCTAACATTACTGTTTTGTAGAGCGGAGATTCTGATTCTTGGACGGTTACTTTCAGTGTGGTCTTGGAGGTATTTACTCTTAAATTAGAACATTTGGACGCAATGTGCCCAAAGTCGTTACATTTAAAACACCTCGTTCCCTTATCTTTAAATTTACATTCTCCAGACCTGTGGCCAATCCCTCCGCAGTTAAAACACCTGTCTTTCGATACTTTAGGATAACTTTCTTTTAATTGATTTTTAAAGGTCTCACCCTTTGACCTTTGCTTTATCGATATTTTGGAATATATATCGAGTTTACATTTAAATTCTTTCAGACTTGTTACACCATATAGAATGGATTTGTTTATTTCCGAATCAGATATGCCGTCGATAACGTATTCCATTAAAGATTCATCATCTATGTTTCCGCGATTGCTTATCTCCCTCATTTGATAAAAATAATGGATGCAACTTTGGTCGCGTAGTTTCATTGTCGTTGCTAGTAGGCGATGAATGGCGGCTGGATTAACTTTTTTCCCAAACTCTTCTTGTAGGCCCTTTTTCAACTCGTACCATGATTTAAATGACTCCGATTTAACGAAAAGCTGAGCCGTTCCTCGTAATAATTTTTTCGTATAAATAAATTTCTCCACGCTGTTCCAATTCGCCAAATTCGCAGCATCTTCGAAATCTTCAAAAAACTTGTCGACGCAGAAGTTGTCTTCGCCGCTAAATACAGTCAGGGCATCTTCAATGTCCTTAAATGTGAATTTTGCCGTTTCTCCATCCGCCTTGTCGATTTTCGGAGGCATGTTGCGCGCTGTCACCGAGTCGAAAACGATTCAAAATTTACAAAATGTCGCTTCACGGTTATGTCAAAATCGGCACGAAATGTTTTTAGATATAATATAAATCTATGTTTGCAATTTACACAATTGTTCTCGGAATCACTCGATTCGTAATTTCACTTGAATATGAATTGCAAATCGCAACGGCTATTTTAAAAATGGCGTCTTTTTTTCTTCTCGTAACTCGCTATTTCCGATTTTAATTCACTTTATGAATCGCAAATCGCAACGGCTATTTTAAAAATGGCGTCTTTTTTCTTCTCGAAACTTCTTCGTAACTCGCTATTTCCGATTTAATTCACTTTTTTTCGTATCCCGGACGAGCCCCCAAGTTGTAGGATTAGAACAGTGAATAGGATAAAACGAAAACATTTCTTATTAAACTTCTTTATTAGACTTGATTCATACAATCACTTTTAAGATTTCAACTGGGTCTCCGCACAACGCCGCTCGTACATTGACTGGCGTCTCGCATCCGCTTCCGCCCGGTGTTGCCAGAATTCCCACATTTATTAAAATATTTAACTTTTCAGACCATTTTCTTAAAAGTCATATATAACTTGTGCTGGAAAAATGGAAATCAAGTTGTGTAGAGTGGGATTCGAATTTCAGACCTTTGGTCCGTGAGTCTACAATACTACCACGGGACCACAACCCGGTTTATTATATTAAAATTATCGACAAATCTTATAACATATAATCATATCTGTATAATCTATCTATATCTGCATAATCTATCATTTTACGTTGCATTACATTAAAGCAAGATGTTTCATCTTCAAAATGGCATGTGCAACATATTCAAATTTGTCAAAAGAAGTACATTTTTGGTAAAAGCTGAAGAGGAATCCTCTTTTCCATACAGTATTTTTTGCTAGTTAATGGGAATATACAACACATTGAATGTAGAATATTCGCATGTTCTATAGATAAAGTATACGAGAAAGAATGAATTAATATCAAACTGAGAAATTTGAAAAGGGAAAACATTAATTCATTACAGATTTTACAAATTAAAATAAATTAAAGATTTTAAGAAATGTTGACCATGAAATGGTAGTTACCTTTTAGGGATAAGTGGTGTAGACGAACCTCCAGGGATGATGGCCAGAAGGTTGTCCCATCCCCCGATAACTCCGCCAGCGTGACGTTCAATTAGTTCTTTCAGTGGGATGCTCATTTCTTCCTCTACGGTACAGGGCGTGTTGACATGCCCCGATATGTTAAACAGCTTAGTGCCCGAGTTACGTGTGCGCCCGAAAGACACAAACCAACTTCCTCCACGGCGGCAAATTGTCTGAAATTAGTTTCAGTATTATGGTAGAAACAGTGCTAAATATTTTATGGTTTCCAAAATTCTATTTCATAGACAAGACATTATTAGGAGTGTTTGAGGACGAGGTAGGAAATGTTTCTTCAGACATGATTTGAACAGAGATGATATTTCTACATTGTTGATAGTGGATGAGAGATGATTTCGCAATCAAGCTAAATGGACAGTAAATTTATAAAATAGAATTATTATTTATATTGATGATTTATTTATATTTTTGACAGATGGTATGGTGCAGTTGATTAGATGGTCAACAGTGAAACTAGCATTGCGGGTACGACCCCCGCCGGCTGCAAGAAAAAAAATCCAAGAAATATTTTTTTCTCAATTGGTCTGGGTATTGTGGTGTATTTTTCATAGCTTTTTTTCATATCCTCTCTTTCTTACATGTTACCTATGAGTTATTAAAAAAAAAAAACAGAATTTATAAAAAATAAAATCTATCATAATTGGGTTGTGGTGTATTTTTCATAGCTTCTTTTCATATCCTCTCTTTCTTACATGTTACCTATGAGTTATTAAAAAAAACCCAAAATCTACCGATTTTGGGTGAAATCTACCGATCATAAATGCATAAACCAAATTGTCATTACATGGCAATATCTGTTAAGTGATTTTTTTTTAAAAAGTATTTTTAACTTCTCATTAAGATTTCACAATTTTGTTTTAACAAAATATTTGTCAAAATAAAATTACCTATTTTTCCTTTTTGTCATGAATAAATATAATATCCATCATCAAAAGATACTTTGTTTAAATTATCTCCCTAAAAAAATCAGAATGTCACTAAACAGATATTGCCAGTGCAACGACGAAATACTCACTTTTTTCTGTTTTCTCAGCAAGCTATTGTTTCTGCCTGTCTGTTTTTTTTTTTTTTTAATTACACCACAACAGGCTAGAAGTCCCAATTACGGTGGAGAATTGTAGCATAGTCAGGCTTGAGAAAAATCACATTTAGAATTTTTGTATTCACACCGGGAATCGAACCTGAAACCCTCCGTTCGCGAGTCAAGTGTCTTAACAACTAAACCACGGAGGCCGCCTACTATGTTACATTTATTACGCCTATATATGTGTGTACCTTAAAGCTAAAACGCTTGAAGACATTTTTTGCGAAATTGAGTTATGAATGTCATTTTGTTCATATATTCAGATTCTATTAATACTTAAAACATTGGAGTCCGGTATACCACTACTGAAATAGCTAGAAATTGTAGAAATGAAATATTTACATTTACAAGAAGTTTTAAAAATACTCACAGGTGCAACAGCAACGGTCTCTACGTTGGTGACAGTTGTTGGGCAACCAAATACTCCGACATCAGCGGGGAATGGAGGCTTCAAGCGTGGCTTGCCTTGCTTTCCTTCGATAGACTCGATAAGAGCTGTTTCCTCACCACAGATATAGGCTCCTGCTCCACGATGCATAAACACATCGAAATCATAGCCGGATCCACAGGCATTCTTACCTAACAATCCAGCTTGATATGCCTGGAATATGAATAGTTTTCAATATGGAAGAAGGAGCCACATAATGATTTACTGGGTACTTAGAGTTAAGTCATTGTCTTTACTTTTACTTCTCAAAATGTTGCATTTGATGTATATGTTCTAAAAGCAGGCTCCCAGAAACAGCATCGTTTCATAGCTGGTTTAAAGACGACTGTAATCAAGCGGAAGCGATACGGTTGGCTTGGCCATGTACTACGGATGCCTCCTGAGAGCCTTAACCACGCTTGCTTACTTTACAAGGCATCAGGTTCTTGACATTCTGGACGTCTACTGCTGACTGTTCGTCGGCAGTGCATGTCAGAACTACGGGACGCGAACCTAATGCCTTCCAGATGGCATCCACAGTATACGACCCAGCCAACCGTATCACCCAGTATACATACTTTATGGCTAACTTACATGTATTTATGTTTATTGTATTGTAAGCGGCACTAATTTAACTATATTAATAAACGCTGTTTCATTACGGCACTGAAACTCAAAGATAAAAAAATCAACAGATAGAAGAATTGAAGAAATATGGTTGATCAAATGTAGGCGATTAATGCTACACAGTAAGTACCTAATTATTTCAACTAGCCAATAAAAAGACATGAGCCATGTAAGTTTCTTTGACTCTAAATGAGTTTTTACCTCTGCGATCGCCACTTGCATGTTGCTGGCTTCATTGTAGAACTCTCCGCGGATATAGATGTAGGCAGCCTTGGCCCCCATAGCGCGGCCGGCTATGAGGCAGCCTTCCACTAGCTTGTGGGGGTCATGGCGCATGATCTCCCGATCCTTGCAGGTCCCCGGCTCACCCTCATCGGCGTTCACCACCAGGTACTTGGGGCGGCCGTCCCCTGGCTTGTTCATAAAGGACCACTTCATCCCAGACGGAAAGCCCGCTCCCCCGCGGCCGCGGAGACCGGATGTTTTGATCTCATCTACAAAAAAAGAAGGGGTACTTGTTTTTTTATTTTTTGTCTGTATTAATATCATCAAACTCCTATCCATTCTCTGTGGTGCGTAGGGCACTGCATTGTTAATTTCAGTCTAAGGAAAATGAAATAATTAATTATAAAACCACCTAAAAAAAACAAATATTTTATGGCAACCTTGACTGGAATCGAACTTCAAGCATGGTAGGAGAATAGGCAAACCGTTACACTACGAGGCGGACGTTTCTCTACTCAGTTTTGTTTTTCAGAATTTTAACCTGAAAGTAGTCATCGAGTCAAAAAAATTTGTCCAGGATTATGATTCAATTCACACACAGAACTAAATTCTTCATCCGCCTGGACACAGGCAAATATTATAAAAATGGAATTATTATAGCATGAAATAAAATAGAACCAGAACCTTAGACGAGTTATGGAAAAGGACATCGAGTGAAGATTAGTTGGCCTCCTGATAAGTGAGTTTGCCTACCTGGCCTGAGGTCCCGGGTTCGATTCCGACCAGGATTAACATGAAATATTTCTTTCACTGTCATACAGGGAAACTATATTAAGGTTGAAGTGCTGACCATGCGTATTTGATTGATCATGAATAGATTATACTAGAGCAAAGAGCACAATGAAAGCTTTTTAAGCTATATGATTTTTCATGGATTGATTGAAAAGCAAAAAATATTACATTTTCTCTAAATCGTAATATAAAATATTTATAGTAAATGTGCAAACCTAAAAAGGCACTAATATTAGGAAAGGGTGGACGCTTTAATTAATCCAATTTACACAAAGAAGTCTGCAAGTCAAACATATGTACCAACAAAACAAAATGACGAAAGCCAAAACTGCTAAAATACAGGACAACACTTTTATTATCCTTCCTATTTCAGTGAAACCTCTATCGTTTTTTAAAATGTAAAAGATGGGTGATACTTCAATCCACATATTTTGGATCAGAAATAAAACACAATGAACTACCAAGAATTAAACAACTTAATGTGAATGTGATATATAAAATAAATAAGATTATATTTAAGTTATTCCTTGAACTGGTAGTGGTACGAATTTCGAGGATATACTTCTATGTCTTATATAAAAACTGTATTAGGTTGTTAAAAAACAATATTAACAATGAGCAAATATGACAATTCACTAATAAATTGAGATGAAAAGTATAAATCAGTAATTAAGTCTTACTTATGATCCAATCTGCCCCCTTGGTCAGGATTTCCTTGGTTTTGTACCAGTCTCCACGCTTTACTGCTCCCTTTAAACGCCAATCATGACGTCCATACAGATTGGTGAATATTCTATCTTCATCGGCCAGAGGTCCAAACTTTGTTTTTGTCTGATTGCGCCTCACAGATACATTGTTGAGTAATGGACTTACTGCACCTACAATCACTCGACATAAATATTACGTTTTAAAATAGTCTAATTGACAAATACAAAATGACGTTTTCAGTGACGATTATTTGCTTGTGATTTATCACAACAGTAATTATGTAAGAGTAATGAAGAACTTATACTGCATGATGCTGTAAAATATTAGAAAACAACATAACAAATGTATTTTATAAAACACATACGAATTTATTTAGTTAAAATTATCTAAATTATTTACCTAAATTACGAGGAACATGGGTAAATCTGGTTATGGCACCTGCCATTTTTATTTTTCTGACTAAAAGGTAATGTGTTGCTATGCGAAGAGATCAAAAATTAAGTAAATTGGTTTCTATTTTTTTTACTCTGGCAAATAAAACCTATCTGTCAAAAGTTAATGGCCACAATTATCTTTAATCTATGGTGAAAAGTGTCAAAGTCTAAACTCTAAATAAACGTCAGTTTCAAAGTCAAAGTTACTAGTAGTTAGTGGTAGGGTGCACTCCAGCTTCTCACATTGAGTACGAATTCTTGCTACGAAATAAGTTTATCAGCAAATAATTAACATTCTCCACATATGGATTCAACCTTTGGCACTTAATAAGTATAAGAGTAGTAAATTTTCAATAATGGCCGCAATTATACCCGTTATTTCTAAACTTTCTTCCAGAGTCATAAGGATTTTGGGATGCAATCCCGGTCCCATGACTCTCCAAGGAACGAATACTTATCTCATTGGAACCGGAAAACGGTATGCATTAAACTTTCAATATGTAAATTTAGTCATTAATTTATTATTTCTAAACTAGCCCATTATTATTTTTACAGACGAATTCTGTTAGACACTGGGGATGAAAGTGTTCCACAATATGTGTCTTCTTTGCTTAACGTTATGAAAGATGAAAATGTTGATTTAGAGCATGTTGTCATAACACATTGGCATCATGACCACATTGGTGGAGTTAAGGACATATTCAAACATCTTTCATGTAAGTTGCTATCAATTTTTTAACATTCATATAATATCAATAAAACTTTCACAATTTACCAGTTTAAATAAAATTGCCAGATCGTAATGTGTTGGGATGTTTACATTGTCTCTCGGGAAATGTTCACCATTATGGCCTATGTAAATTTAATTTTTTACACACTTGTAATTTTAAAATTATACTATTTAGGTCCAGTTGCATCACAAAAAATGTTATTTCTGTTGTTTTTTGCAATTTCAATTTATTAATTTAAAAAATAACATGTACATTACAAACTTGAATTTAAGGCATACATAAATATTATGGAAATAAAAAAATACATAAAACGTACTCTTGTCAAAGTAGTAGCAGAATCCTGCCTCGGAAAACCCCTTTGGGTACATGGAATAGATAACATCCATAGCGATGTTGTTCAGCATAGCGGTAGCCCTTCCAACAGGCATAACCATCGGTAGGATGGTCCGGCATATTGGAATATGAAACAATCTATGCTGACGCTGTCTTAGGTAATTGTCAGGAACATACAAACCAATGCTCATTGTAATCTCAGGATTATCGACCATACCGCGCGACAATCAATAGAGTAGTCTTACTTAACTTAACTGTTGTAGCCAAGCACACCCAGGAGAAACTCAGTCGAGTAGAGCCAAGGATAATACTCCCACTCTCATATAGAGATATCTTAGAAACTTCTTCTGGATTTTTTCTATCATAAGAGAGTGCTTCAGTTTTGTTAAAATTTTAGTTAAACTATGTTTAATATTTGTTGAGTTTTTGTCAAAATGTGTTGTAAATTTTTTATCTTCCATTTTTATACAACCCTTTCTGTCTATTTTTAAACAATTTTTAACAGTTAACTTTTTTTTAATATAACCTTTTGTAGTGCAACTAGACCTTCATCATCATTCCCTTTCCGCATCTAATGGTGTATAGGGCACTGCATTGGTAAACCAATCGCAGCGTATCTTGATCATTTTTGTTACATGAGGGTAAGAGGATCAGTCTTACGCTTCATGTGTCAGTCCAGGGAGTTTAGTGTAAAAACACATTTTTAAAACAAATATTTCATGTCAACCATGTCGGGAATCAAACTCGAGACCTCTTGCATGGTAGGCAAATTTGTGACCACTACGCCACGAGGCTGACAAAACTAGCCCTTAGTGAAACTTATTTTAAACTTTGTAGAATAATGATTACCAGTGTGGTTTATTTGCTCATTGGACAGAATTCCACCAATTAATCGCAATTTTTTTTAAAGCTGATTGTAAAATATGGAAACATCAGCGAAGTTCAGAAGACGACCGCAATGATCATTTTCCGAGCTCTATCAAATTGAACTGGCTTTGTGATGGACAAGTTGTTCAGGTGGAGGGGGCTACTTTAGAAATCCATCACACACCTGGACACACCACGGACCATATCGTGGTCGGTTTAAAAGAAGATGGTATTGTATTCAGTGGAGATTGCATTCTCGGGGAAGGCACTGCTGTATTTGAAGACCTTTACACTTATATGAATAGTCTAAATAGGATTCTTGAATTAAAGCCCACAACTATATATCCTGGACACGGAAACATTATTGAGGTACAAGAATATTAAGTATTTCACATCACTGTTTTTAATTACAATAGAAAAAATTCTTTTGTACGAGAAAAAGTCATAAATATTATTTATGTTCTCACAATACTATTGCATCTTCCATAGATGGGTAAAAGTCTTATGTCAATATCAACAGGAAAGCAAAATAAAGTTTTACATACCGTAAGGTTTCTTGCACAAGTTGTGTACTTAACTTCATTTTACTAGTTGCACTTTTAAAGTTGCTTGTCCCAAATCAACCATTCAAATAAAACTGCAAGCTGAATATTATAAAATATTCTTTTTGTGTTTATAAAATATTCTTATTTACTTTTAAATAAAGATTATTTGATTCCATTTAAGAAGATATCTCATTTTTAGAAAATTTGTAGTTACCAACTTGTTCCAGAAACCTGACAATATTGTGTCTGCAAAATAACAATAGAAAACCATCCTCAAAATATTAGGATTCAACAGATACAATGAGAAAGTTCAGTGGTTTTTTAAATCTTTTTTAATTTGATGTTTTTTTTTACTTATTTGTTTGTCCTTTAGAATGTTTTTTGACCTAAGACATTTTTCCTGTCCGTGAAAGATGTGACCTGACCTATATATAGGCACATATAACAATATATATGAAAAAAAAAACTTTTTTTTTTTAAATAGACACGCTACAAGCGGAAATAAGATTGCCTTCCGTGCCTTAATTTTCTAACAGACTTTCATCATGATGAGATGCGACGCTGAGTAGAAATATGCTAGTAGAATATTATACGTCAGTGATTTGGGTGGATATTTTGTTAATTTTAAAATGAACTGAGTGGTTTTAACCCCTCGAGTGCCAAACTAGCGGGAAACCAAATGTATTCCAACTGCCAAGCATTTGACTCGTGCACTGATTTTTGAGATCGTAATTTCATCTTTCACAACACATTCATCTTTATAAAAAAAAAACAGTTTTATTTCACAAAATCAAAAAACACTAAGCGTTAAAACCGCAATTTGTTGAATGCTGTTTTTGGCACGGTTATGACGCCATTGACGCTGTTTAATGACTGTTATTAATTTTTTATTCAAAAAGCTGTATGAAAAATTTTAGGCCCTTAAGTCCACAATAACGAGGAAAATAAGGTGAATTCTGCTTGAAGATCAAATTTCAGCTCAGGCACTTAATGGGTACCAGAATTGACAGCTGAGATCTATGCTCTAACATTTGAGCAGTTAATAGATCAGATTTACGAAAATTAAGATAGTGTTTATTATATTTAATAAGGAATTATGTATTTGTCGTACATTAAATGTTTTAATTTGATTTAAAATAGTCATTACCGATATGACTTAGATATTATTATTTTTTGCTAATATATTTTTTAGGATCCAATTGAAAGAATACAATATTACATAGCTCACAGAAATAGAAGGGAACAGCAAATATTAGAAGTACTCAAGGAAAATTCTAAATTTATGACTGAAATGGAGTTGGTCGCTATTATCTATAAAGATACTCCTAAGGAACTGTGGCCAGCAGCTGCTTATAATGTAAACCATCACCTCCGAAAACTTACCAAAGAAGGAAAGGCTTTGGAAAGTAAAGAAAATAGTGAATCCAGGTGGCAGATCAAAAAAGGCCACTCATCATTGTAATTTCATTATTATTTGTTACATAAAATAAAACTTTTATTGCTGTTAGAAGTGTATTTATTTCAAATAATTATAAAGATAAACGATAAATCATTTCTTGTTTTAAAAACCCCTTAATGAAATTCAAAGTAAAATTTAGGCAATTAATATTTATATGTACTATTATCAAGAAATGACATATTTCAAATACATAGATGTACACGTGTCACAAAGGATCTTCACAGGTCGCAGTGTCGTCAGGAGCTTATGTAGCACTGACCCCCACTTCAAAGAATAATACATAGATGTGTAAACACAATATGCAAACATACAAAGTTATATAATTTAACAAATAGAAAGTTATTTTATTAAATACAATTTATATTTAAAATAACAGGCTTTAATCGTATTACAATCAATAGGTTTAATAGAAAAATATCATTTTTAAATCAATACAGGAAATTTAATAGTCTCTAAATAATATTAAGAAGTAAGGTTGTTTGATGAAATGTGGCTCAAAACAAATAATCTAAGGCATATGTACGTCCATATATTATATTCACACATTTCAATTGATGTTGAATACTTGGAAGTATTATTTTTCAACTTTGATCTTATTTCCGTCTTTTCGGTGGAGGCGGCATGACATCAGAGTCGTCTATAAATCGATTGAGATCTATATACTCTAAAAGTTTTTCTTGAGTTACCGGATCAAATATACTATTACACACAGCTGAAAAAATCATCATTGGATTAAAAGGAGAAATACATTGCCCACTTTGCATAAATAATGGTATTATAAAACAACACATTTTATAAAGATCTAAAGGCTCTTTAAGCAGTACAGGTAAATTAACTTTATTAATTTGCTATATAAATGTTTACATACTGGAAAGTGTAGGAATTATATTAATATTTAAACCTTTGGCAGTTGTGTAACTATTGGGGTATGATTTATCAGTCCTTTCCCTCATATATACCCATTGATTATTTTCAATTTTGCATTCAATGATTTTGTTATCTAAATCTTTAAGGTTCTTTGTATATTTCATTTGAGCAAATGGTATCTCTAGTTGCCCAACAAATAGCTGTCCTATTTTGCGATTTAGGATTCTGAAAGGAAAATAATATCAAATAAAATTTACAGTATTATTAATATTTAAAGCATTAACTTTGCGGTCAAACATTGTACTAAATGTTATTAAATATTTGTTAATAACCATTTACCGACTTTTATATGTCTGCCGGTTTCGAGACGTACCCGCCTCTTCGTCAGGACACCAATTAAACCAACATGCAAAACCCCTATACACCTTCACCATAGTTTTTGCACAAAAATATGAGAAAAAATATTTACGTAAATACTATATCCAGAAATGTATCAATTTTTTTACCAAATAATATACAACCTGCTTTTTATACAAATAACAATATTGGCTAATTATTGCTTAATAATAAAGATAAGAACAGTTTATTAAATAATTCAGGTGTTTACCGATTAAAATGCAATTCTTGTCCTTCAATTTACATTGGAAGAACATCAAGAAATTTTCATATTTGTGTTGGAGAACATATGAGGTGTTTTAACAATAACAATTTCTCCGAATTTGCAAATCACCTAATCAATTTTAATAATGACTTTAATAAAGATACAGTTAAAAGTTAAAATCTTTATACATACAAATAATAAAGGATTAAAAGTACATAATATGGAAATATTTCACAGGAGGAAAGCCTTAAAAAATAATGTTCCTTTGATCAATAAATAATCAAACAACCTTGCAATATAGCCCATTATACGAAGTTCCATTGTAATGGTCGCCCTATACTTATTAAGCTCACGCCTCTCCCTCTTTTTTCAACTATTTCTCTCACAACATAAAATATTTTCATAACTTATCAGTGCATGTAAAGGTTGCTTATTAAAACGCATGTCGTGTTGGTTTTATATTTTTGTGCAATAACTATGGTGAAGTTGTACAGTGTGTCGGGAAGTAATCCTGAACAAACAAGCCGATTAAAGTACATACTTTTTGCCCCAAATTTCAATAGTAAACAAGTACTTATTAGATTTTAACCTGAATAATCTATGACTGGCCGAAAACAAGCCAGCCGATTAGAACATAACTCATCGAACAATCACAACTCAATACGCCGCCCATCAGCTGTTCCATCAGAGAACAAAACAATTGCGTAATACCTACTCTACCTCTGGGGCAGGGGAAGAGTAGCGGTTTGCGCGGGGGAGAAACCGATGCTAGCTGGAAAAATCAGGAAAAAAGATGGACAAGCTAACATCTCGCCACAGCTTTGCCCCACATAACCACTTGCCGTCAGTTTTTGGATTCAGGTATGTCACTCCTACGATCAAGTAGAAAGAAATTCCAGATGTACTCATATTCTAATATTTTCTGAATTTAAATTTAGGAGGCTTAGGAAGGGCGCCATACCCCACTTGAAATGGCCTGCGCATGTTAGGAAGACCCCGTACTCGTTTAGATAGGCCGCAACCCGACTAGGACCGCATACACGTTTGGGAGAGTCCAATGTCTTGCAGGGCACCCGCTGGCACGGCACGGGTTTAAGCTGTGCAACCTGGTTATACTAGGGTTTGTAAAGGCTGTTAGCGTGCAGTTGACCTTGCACGCTCCCTGATGACCTCAAGCAGCTCGCTTGACCTGGCTCCACATCTCTTCGACCCCAAGCGCATCCAAACATCGGCCGCCCACACCGGCACCTTCTTCAGCTCCGATGACGTGACTTGCGACCTCCGTCGAGGCTGCGTGAAGCAGGTGACCCCCCTCAACGTTCCACCACGCCGCAGCACCCGTCGTAACAGATAAGAACCATGTCTATTTCCATATCCATTGCACCTCGTGTAGATATTTTACCTGGTAATCACAGCCCCGGCTGGTGCAATTCATTTTCTGTTGATCATAATTTGTACTGTTCGAGTAAATGTACCCACTCGATAATCAGTGATGTATAGAAACGGCTTAGCACACAAAGGAGGTGCGCCGTCAATGTCAACTCCATTAACCAAATGCTCGTTTCTGTATATTTGTTCTACCCTGTATCTTGTCCGTGTCAATTTACCGAATGCCCATTTTGTAATAAATTATCTCTTGTAAAGTAAACACGGGTTTTTTCTAAGTAGATAACCCCCTACGCCAAGAAACACAGTAGAGGTTATGCCGTCTACCAAATCAAAGTAAAAGAACTCACCCTTTGAGAAAGTATCATGCTCTGCCATTTCTCTCTGAGCCAGTCGTTAAGTATGTGCTAATCTAAATATTATAGGTTATGTTATTTACCTGTACCTTTTTAAAACCCTTTCAAGTGGGTTTTGCATATTGATTTAATTGGTGTCCCGATGAAGAGACGGATACGTCTTGAAACCGGTAGACATAGAAAAGTCAGTAAGTAGTTATATACAAATATTTAATAACATTGTAAAACTTACAGCACTTATGTATAAAATGTTTTTGATAATACACATGCAGAATAAGAGGAGGGGAGCCAAGTTGAAATCACATGGGCTATTTTTTTCATCCCTTACTTTTTACTTCTCAATAGCCCGCAACCTGCAGGTTGAAAAAGACTGCTCTAGAGTTTAGATGTATATCACGTCAATATACAGGTTAACTCAACTGATCTTACTGGATTAGTAATTAAAAATATACATTTTTACTCATACTATAAATAAATGAAATACAGACATGCTGAACAGGTTAACTTACCCCACACCACCTTCAACCACTATTTTTAGTTTAAAGTCAACACTGTTCATGTTGAGCGGCTTCCATTTCAGGACATCATCACATCTTCCTGCCATATAAGGCTGAAAACAATGAAACAGTATGTATTAAAACGGCGGGGTCACCACTGTAGGTGTTTGAGGGTAGTGTATTGAGCAGTCCCTACACCAGTTGAAGCGTAGACAGAAGAAACAGGTTGGAATGTTGATCTGATTATTTATGTACATTTAAATACACGTTAAAGATCAATATAATATACGACGGACATAATGGCGTGCGTGAGAGCGTACTGGAGAGATGTGTTGTGGTCCATGAAGCGGATCCTCCTTTTATATGATGGATTTCTTTGTTCCCTGAATCCCCACTTCGGCAAAGGGAAGGTAATGTCCTCAGGAGCGTTGCGCTGCCAAATAATTGATTTTGCATTATCAGCACTCAGGTCAGTGGTAGTCGTCTGGATCGAAGCTTATACTGCGTGTCTTCTTCTTCTTTTTACTAGCCAGTTTCTCTCCACTGCTGGATATAGGCCTCTTCCAAATTTCTGTCCTGGGCACTCTGTTTCCATCCATGGCCCACGAGTTCGACGACGTCATCAGTCCATTTCCTCTGTGGTCTCCCTACTTTCCTTTTACTTTCGTAGGGTCCCCAGTTTAGTATTATTCTGGGGATCCACCTATCGACTTCTTGTCTCGCCATACTGTATCACACGGTACTGCGTGTATCGATGTCAATTCCCCGTGGTGTGATGTGGCGCTGACCTGAGGTTGACGCTCCCCATATATTCAAATTCAAAACACTAACATATTAGCTGGATTCTTTAACTTTTAGAGATAAATTAGTTTAATTTAAAGTTAATATGTGCGTACTCTATTTATTCCAAAGTGCAGATATACATATTTATTTTGCCTACTTCATTACAATGGTAATTTTTCTAAAATATATTAGATAGTAATAAATACTGTTCATATAAAAGCAACTTACATCTTTGGATGGTTGGAATATTAAACCGTCTGGTTCATGGAGCAAACTTTTAGCAAACTTTTCTCCTAATAATGAAGCTGATTGTGTTAAATCCCAAAACTGCTTCAATCTTATACTAAATGGCTCCTTTAACTTATCAATTCGTCCTTCAATAATTCCTAGATTTCTGTAATACATAATGCACTGGTTATATTAAATTATATTAAAAAATCATGGTGTATGTATTGAAAATAAACTAATTTCAAGTACATACAAAATATTTTTATGTTGAATGATGTGAATTTTCTTATACGTAGTCATTTAAAAAAAACATTTATTTATTTACAGAGGTATTAAGTACATTTAACAATGGTAAATACATTTCTTTATAATATATAAGGTACAATTGAAATAAAATACAACTAAGGAAAATTAAAGCTAGGACAGAAATGAAATAATAATTACTACCTCAAGACAAGATCTGGTCAATCTTAGTGATTGTTTAAATCTAGAAGACTTACACCAAAAAAGTCCAGATCTTGTCACGAGTTTACAATGCGACACAATGAGAAACATTGGTGCGTGCAAGCCATAGTTTGTGCTGTGCTGATCAAGGAACAGCACATTATTATTTCACAACCGGCGGATCGGAACATTGAATGCCACTTGTTCCAGTAACGATGGTACATCAATTAAGCCATTTAGTAAATTGATCATAAATATGCAGTCAATACTATTTCTATGTTTTTCTAGACTTAAGATTTTTAACATTGACTCCATTTCTCGTAATTTCTATAAATTAAGCCTAAAAGTTTTATTTGCAAGCCTTTTACTAGATATATAAAATTAGGAAAAAACATGCATGTCAATATGTATTTACCTCGGCGCAATTACTTCATCTTCAATACATCTTATTCTGTCTGGATAAAAGGCAGATTTACCTACGTCCATCCCATCAATTCTGATAATATCATAACATAAATATCTGGGAATAACTTGTCCATTTAATTTATCAATAACCATTTCCTAAAAGGGAAATAAACATTAAATTACACAAAACAATAGTCCAATTTTTATTTTACTCTATTTTCCTAATGCATTTAATATTCTAAAAGCACCATATGTCGAAAATCAAACCAGGGGCCTTATGCGTGATAACTAAATGCACTTAGTATTGCACCACAGGTTAATAAATAAAAAAATAAAAACACTTATAAGGCTCAATTTTTGAAGTAAAAGTAACTACATATTTTAATACATAATATTCATTTCAACACAGAAAGTTTTGGATACATACTCCGTCAATAAGGGTGTTGGTAAGATGTGAAGTTGGATTTTTTTTCCTAGGAAATCGGAAACCTTTTACAAGAAAAGCACAATTGTCTCTGTCGAACAAATAAACTTCATTTTCTTTATCTATCAGCATCATGTATCTAAAAAAGAAGCAGTGTCTAAAAAGAAGGTAAACAATTTATCCACACTATTTTCATAATTTACAAAAAACCTGGCAGACAATGTAGTAGCGTTGTTTTTTTTAAGAATGCGTGTCCTTATAAAATACGTACATAAACATCTCCTTTAATATTATGTAACATAATATGAAATTATGCCAAAACATAAACATTGAAAGTTTTTTATCAAATTATTAGATGCATTACTTAAATAAGTAAATGAGAAGTTTTTTTTATATTTTCTCTGGTTTATTTACCACTACTTTATTTGTATTTAATTATATCTAAAAGAGTAATATGTGAGATTTATTAAATAATAATATGGATATGTGAAGAATATTTTTTATTCCAGTTTGTAGATAAAAAAGGAATTGAATTTAAATAAAAATTTAAGAACTCACAAGGGTTTTGTAGATTTCGACTGTAGGTACAACTCGAGTTGAACTGATAATGCAAGAAAGTATGAAATATTTTTCTGTTTGTGTATTATTAAATTTACCTAGTTCCGTCAGCTTTCCATGAAACTCGGTATGGTTTTTCGTGTATTTTACTAATGTTGTGAGTATCCATGGATACCGGTTGAGAGCCCGGAAATCCTGTTTTATCCCACCCACACATGTGCTGAATTTTCTTCTGAATTTCTTCTAGTCTCGGTTGATCTGTGAAGTGACTTACTCCCTTTACCCCTGGTACAAATACAGGGTTTTTATTTACAAATTCTTTGCGCCTCTTCCCTTTGGAATTGGAACTGCCACTGCAAAAAAAAAACACCAAAATGTACTAAACTAAATATTACAATATTGGAAAACTTGCAATTCACTATTTTCTAATTTATTTTCGATATACAAATTTATCAATGCTTATAAATACATTACCTTTCAGATTTGTTATTGGAGTCTTCATCATTAAGTCCATCTCCATCGTCAGATTCTAAAATACAACGAAAAATGTATTAAAATTATACATAAACAATTTTTAAAAAAGCGCACATCAATATTTTGTTTCAACAGAGACAAATCTGTTGAGAATATGGAAGTATGTTAAGAAAATTCGCCGAGGTTATGATCTGTCATCGGCTGGGTTAAGTGATCACTTTACATGCTGTGTAACATTCACCATTCTGCCTATAGGTCGTTGACTTCGAAGTTCTTAAATATATAATGTCACAATTTTTTTCTGCTTCAGTAGTCTGATTACAAAGAAAAGTTAGTATAATACAAGAAAAAAATCTATTAATTTGACTATTATTGGCTTCCGGTTGGCTTGTTTGTTTTGGAGTGAACTCCTGTCGTCATTCAAAATGATATTTAAGACAAGGTTGAAATATTTTATGCAAAAATTTAAGTCATTTGATTGAATAAACATATATTTATTTACCATATTTTGAGTTTGTCCAAATTTTTGTAAAATTATTAAATACTTCTATTCATTTCTGTTTTAATATATTAATATATTTATTCAATCAATAAAATAAAATACATTTTAATTAAGTTGTGTGGATTTCAGCTCTTTGAGGAAAACCCCGTGTTGAGTGGAAATGTATGACAAAAAAAGGAATAATTGAATTACTATATTTGTTCATTACATAATATAAGCTTCAAAATTGCAATAGTAAAAATAATAATAAAAATTACACATATATTATAGGTCGATTAATTATCAGTTTAGGATCCAGGGTTAAATAATTTCCAAAAAACAAAAGGTAACAAATAAAAAATTAACAAATTAATAATTCCTTCAGGACACACAGAATACAAAATATTTTTTGTATCCACAGGAATAAATTCAGGTCGGAAAGAATGAATTAAAATACCTGTATACCACGATGGTAGTGAAGGAGGTGGAGGAGTACTTTCTTCATCATCATATCTTTTGAACAGTTCAGCTAAGTAGTCCGCTTTATATATACCAGGAGCTCTGAAAAAAGAATGTACATAATAACGTACCTATATTTAATTTGGATACTATCATTATGGCCCATTTCTCACGTATCCTTCAAATCCACAAAGCATAGTAAAATTAGGCTAGGGGGATGCTTATTTTTATTTTCTTTTTATTTATTTAGTTTCTGCTTGTAGGCAAAAATTTTGCAAAAGGAAATCGACTGGAGATTAGTCGGCCTCATGGTGTACTGATTAGTGCATTTTCTGTCATTTAATTAATTTTTAAATTTCAAAATTAATTATGATACGATAAAAATCAATCCACAATATGTAATTTTATCTGTACATTGTAGACAATGTAGATTGTAGAGATCGGTAGAATTTTACTGTGGTGTGAAATGCTTATATTACATGGGTCAGAATACAGAACAAGATCTTGTGCAGTTTCCTGTACGATAATTGATCAATATATTGACATGTCATTTGAATGATTTAAGTATTGAAGAAATATACATTATATATTTTTTTTTTTTACCTTGCTCTTGCAAATTCTCTAATAGCAGCATCAACACCACAATCCATTTGCTCCACCATATATGACACTATCAAGAAACCGGTACGGTTAAACCCATGGGTACAATGAATACCAATAGCTTCCAAAGGATTATTTCTGATAAATGTGGAAACTATATTGATAAACATACTGAAACGAGAAACAAAAATATAAACAAACTTTTTGTCATATTTTTTAATAATTTTTGCAATATTATAAACAGGATACAGATTAGCATATAAAAAGTTCATACCCAAAACCCTATTAAAAAGATGTATTGATGACAGCTACGATAACTATCATATACTGAAAACATCAACTTTACCGAAGTTAGTCAAAGTAGTTTGTAATTGTGTTGATTATAAAAAACTTTCGAATTGCCTCTGTGGTGTAGTGGTAAAGACACTTTACTCACACACGGCAGGTTCCGTGGTGAGAACACAAAAAAGAATAATGTGATTTTTCTTAAGCCGGGCGTTTCGTTGCCATAATTCGCCAACGTAACTGAGCCTCTTGGCCTGTTGTGATGAGAAAAAAACCTATTTACATTTAGTGTACCAGTGGCCTTATTTTGTAACTAATTAGTTTTGTAAAGTCATTTGTATCCTATGAGAGGGAGCGAGAGGGAAATACGACTTTGATTGTGTTAGAGTAAGATGGATATATGACGAACGAACAAACTTACGACACAAAATTGTGACAGAATAAGGTTCCTGGTGTTATCCTTAATTTAAATAATTATAAAGATACATTTTATCACTATCCCCACCCAGCGGCGCATAGGCCACCGCATTTGGTACTCCAATTCCAGCGTATCTGGATCTTTTTTGTTACATGGAAGGTAAGGTGATCAATCCTTTGCTTCAGGCGCCAGTCGAGGAATAATAAAACATTGACATTTGAAATGAAATTGAAATGACATTTAAAATTAATATTTTACATCCTCCTGCCGGGCATTGAACCTAGGACCTCAAGCACGGTAGATGAACGCGCCGAATACTGCACTACAAGGCGGACCTTTTCCCAGTTGATTTCTTATTTCAGGATTTTAAACTGAGCAGCCATCGAGTCGAAGATACTTCATATCCATGGTTCTGGTTTTATATCAAACACAGAACTGTATTCTATATTCTGCCCGGCTACAGAAAAGTAAATTTACACATCTTCAATCAGCTCTTCTAAAGAGTTAATGTTTTCAATTTATAAACCATCAATATACCTATTACATTATTTCAAACATTTACAATTTTCTAAGATTCAAATTATGTTATAAAGAATTCAGAATTATTATAGTCAGCAAATGTTAAAAGATCTAGTTGATTGTAATCTATTAAAAAATATTTTGTTTACATATTATATTTCAAAGTATTCACCTTGTTTGATCTTCTGAAGGTGTTTCCCCGTGACCACGGCATTGTAATTTAATATACTTGCAGCCAGCTTCCTCAACTTCCGACTTGTTGTAGAATCTTGACGTGTTTGTGAGGTCTATCCAAAGTCCCAATTTAACCTAAAAATCATTATGTTAATCAACGATGAGAAGATTCCAAATTATCACTAATACACAATCAATATTAATAAAAGCGTAAAATCAATCAATTAATTAAATTAATCATCAACAATGTCTTAAACACCGCTTAAAAATGACATTCATTTAAAAAATTTAATGTGTGAAGCTTTGCCCTGAATCCGAAGCCCATACAATGGCGGCACTGTGTGCATATGCATTAGTAATAAGTAGGTACAAATGTAATAGTCGGCTATCAACGACTGTTACATACTAGAGATTTCAGCCCTTCGGATCTCATGTAATCGACCCTCCAGGCCTCGTATTATCGGTTAATTAGAATTTTGGTCTCCTAGATGTATCGTCCTTTTGGGCCTCGCTTTTTTTTATTGTTCGGAGTAATTTAAACGTAATAAAGAATAATCTCTCATGCAAAATAATGCTGCAAAAATCACACAAAATTTACAGAAATATTTCATATGTGTAAAAATGGTTAGTAAGCGTTTAAAATTAAAAATGTTGGCTTTGTGGTGTAATGGTCAGTGCGTTTGCCTACCATGCAAGAGGTCTCGGGTTCGATTGCCGACATGGTTGATATGAAATATTTAATTAAAAGGGTGTTTTCATACTAGAGTATTTCATAGTCTCTAGACTACTACAGGGCTAAAATTTGATGTGCCGGTTTTTCGGGCTGAGGACAGACTGGAGCGGAACAGACTAATCAAAAGTGTTCATGGTGGTCACGATTCTCAGCATTGAGGGACCGACTTGGAAGAAGACTAGTACCTGAAGCGTAACACTGATCATTTTCTTACCTACATGTAACAAAAAATGTTCAAGATACGCTGCGATTGGTGTACCAATGCAGTGCCCTATGCACCATTAGGTGCGGAAAGGGAATGATGATGATGATAAAATTTTTAAATAAAAGAATAATTAATTTAAAAAGATGACAGTCAGCTGTGGCTGACTGTTACATACAATTTTAACAAACGAAAATGACCCTGATTTAGCATTGATACTACGATAATAAGTCTCATATTCCTGTGCGGTATAAGGGACAGACGCAATCAATCAATTCTAGAGTATCAATATTATAGACTAATGCCACTGAATGACTCGAGACAACTACGATTTGTAGGTTTTTAATTTCAAACAATTTAAAACTTGCTCATCTAATATTTTCCAATTTATTCTATAAAATTATAATTCATGTTCAGCATGCACTCTATAGACAGAAAATAGTAATTTAAAAAATTGTGTTACCTTGTAACCTTTCATGCTCATCATCAACATTTTCGGTGGGAAACGGCACTCTTCCGGAACCTTGGCATCGAATTTCGTCGACAGTGGAGTCTTAAATGCCAGAAATTTTCCAACAATGAGATCTGTAGCTTTTCTGGGACATCCCAGCCATCTATTAGGTATTGGACCCGGATCAGCCATTGTTTAGAGTTTTTAGGTTAAACTTTTTATTTAAAAATAATATTTTTCCACATTCATTAGTTAAAACTACGTTTTACAAATCACAGCTCAATATAACAAAACACGTAAGCATTATTGAAGGGGATAGACTGCAAAAAACCTTTTTGAATGTCCTCAAAATGTAAACAATAGATAAGGTGTTTCAAACATTACGATACGCACAAGTGGTGAAAAAATAATCCAGTCTTGCTTAAGAATTAAGAAGCCAAGATATAACTGCTCATGAAGTATAATATTTTACGTGCCCACTGTTTTCCACATATCGCATGTCATAGATGTCATAGACCAAAAAACTGTTATTTTATTTTCTACTGTCAAAATGTCTTCCTGCCTTATAAGAAAATTCGATTTGATATGTAAGTACTTTTAAATAAAAACATTTTGAAACTAAAATCATGCAAGCGATTCAGTAAAACGTTTTTGTTCGGTTTCAAATAGATGAAAAATAATCGTCAATCTCAGTGGTTCAATGATAAAAACCGTTTTACGGTAGTCAGGGGTAATTTGTAAGGCAAGAATTTAATTTTCTAATATAAGTTACCAAAAAACATAATGCCTAAAAAATTACAAAGATTTTTTTAAAAGTTTTGATTCACATATTAAAAAAATACATGTAATTTCATTAATTTTTGATACATTCAGAAATCAATTAAATTTTTGATACATTCAGATCGTAATAAATCAAATAAAATTGTCATAAATCTAGTGTGGATTTATTCACATATAACGTATTACACATAATTATTTACTTCAATGTTTCATGTGTGATATCTTGGACTGGTTATGAAGCGTAAGACTGATTATCTCTTCCCTTATGTAATAAAATTATCAAGATACACTGCATTTGGTGTACCAATGCAGTGCCCTATGTTTTAATGGATGCGGATAAGGGAAAGTAATAGTAAAAAGTAGTTTATAATCTAAACCTGTGTAATTTTTATATTTTTATTTGTCTAGCAAATTTCAGTGTTTTGACATTAATAAACACGTTATTATTATTATATGTATTTTTAAAAGACAAAACAAGTATATTATATTTTATTTATATTTTGTTGTAAATGAATAAAGTGTAGTTTAAACAAAAAATATGTTAAGTATTAGAAAAAATATGTGTGCTTTTATTTATAATTAAATGGTACTTACTTTTTTACTTTCTTTTTGCTTTTTTATTAACTATAATATATTTGTTAATGTAATTGGATATGTTACCTGGATAAATAATAAAATATTTATTGATGATAAAATATTTGTTTTTTAAAATTTAATTAATCATATCCACCACATTGAAATATTAAGACTAAGAAATAAATAATATTCCATAAACGATGTAAAAAAAAATAGGTAGGTAAGATAGGCAAGTACATATTTATATTCCAAACATAATAAATGAATTGAGCCGTGAGTCCGAACTGCAACATAATACATATTAATATTACAAAAGTAATTACAGTTTTCAAAAGTATCTATTGGAGCACAAATTCAAATTCATGACCATGCAGGTAAAACAATCTCCTTTTTGCGGGTACTTAGCGGGCATATTGTATTTTACTTTATCCCAGCTTGACTCAGCCGCGCGCACTAACCAATATATTGCTGTCTCTTTTTAAAACTCACCACCGTCTTTTAACGAAAACGAAATTGTGTTTGTCTGGATGGATTATATCGTCCGATTGGACTGTTATTCTGAAATTGATATGCTTTAATCACTATTTATTTTAAGTTACTTTATATTTTTTTAATGTAAATTTTTATGGTTTAACACGGGCACAGACTAAAAAGTCATTATTAGGTTAGTGAATATGAATGTTTTTATAATGAATTAATAAATTAATTAAATTGTTTCTGTAATTATTTATACTGAACAGAAAAATATATAATCTAATAAACTCGAGTGAACAAACTAACCTCTTGTTCACATTAGAGGGCATTAATGAAATATGAATACCTAATATTTTCATCTCAATGTAAATAATAATTCATAAAATAGGATTTTTATAGCGACATTTCATAATTAGTGTCAATTAAATTTCAAGTGCGGGAGATAAAGGAGAACAAAGCAGCCAGTCTAGGCATTTAGATACCTACTATAGATACAGAGTGTATGTGTGGGTATCTAATCTACCTACTAACTACAGAGATAAGGACACAATCTCATTCAATGAATGAAAGAAATGAGCTAGAGATCCATAAGACACGAAGATATGAAAATGACACAAAGAGCCATTTAGTTCAGCGCTCTTTTCGTTCGTGAACTAACTGACCGAGATGAAAGAAACATCTCCAGTTCAATGTTTCTGACCTTGTCAGTATGACAGGGTCGTTCGCGAACTACACACCTCTACAATACAGAACACCCAGGCTTAAGAAAAATCATATTTTAATTCTTGTGTTCGCACCGGGAATCGAACCCGGAACCTTTCGTGTATGACTTAAGTGTCCACAGAGGCCGCCACGTTATATATATATAATAAAAGGAATGTTTTATATATTATTTATTTGATAATTTTTTTTTTTCCAAATTAGTAGGTAGTTTGAAGTTACAAAAAGAAATAATCTTTAACTCTTCCGGGCCTAAGGGGTATTGAGGGTCACCTGGGTAGCATATTTTTTAAATAACTTTTTTGTTAATCATCATATTGATTTCATTTCAGTATTTTGATAACTTAGTTGTGTACATTTACTGGCCATAGGCGGAGGTTGAATCATCATCAGTGCTAACCATAAGATTACAATGTTTGAAAATGTCAAGACAAACAAATAAAATACCATTTTTGTGTGTTTTAGTTTATTTTTCCACTGAATTAGTTTGTATGTATATATATACACATATATATATATATATATATATATATATACATATATATATATACTTTCTGGTAACCAATAACATTCAGTCTATGACTATATCACATTTTTAAATTATGGCCAATAATTTTCATTACTATTTTATCAAGTCAGGCTTCCACATATTCAATGAAAGGTGATAAAACTGACAATAATAGGGAAATATCACATTTTTATTCATTTTTAAAGTAAAGAGGTCTATGAAATACTGTTGAGTAAAAAATAAATTTTTTGCTAATTATTAGTAGCATAAAAAATATTTTCAAATTTGTAATTTTGGATTGGCTTGATCCATTGGCCACGCCCCTAATACGTAACGATTCATGTTTATTTGTTTCTGGCCATTTAAATTTGTTTAGAACATTATCACGAATCTTGACATCACAACAACCAAGGCCAAACACGTCATGTTTTTCTAGCAATGCATTTTCATTAAATTTCTTTTTTACATTTATGTATGAAAACATTTTTCCACAATACCATTGATTTTGAAAATACAATTAATTATTCTGAATCCATTTCGTATATTTTTATCGGTATTCGTAGTATGTGATATTTCCCTATTGCTAGTAATTAGTTTTACTTTGAAGTGAAAAGCGCGGCTTTTGTAATTCTCGACATTATTCCAGCAAATACAAGAGGTATGTGGAAACCCGGCTATAATTATTGTTAGTAAAAATTGAAGTAAGTTGATGATATAGATTGAACTTATTGAATAACTCCTAACAAGATTCAGTTATGGCGAATTGCATTTTTTACAAATTTAAACCATTCTTTTTCTTAATTATTTCACGAAGTAAATAAGTAAATATATTTTCTGCATTTTATTGTTTTGTGAAAATAACCATTGTTGATACGTAATTATTTTTTAATCAACATGAAGTTAGATATTTTAAATAATTTATACCTACAAAAGTTTTAGTAGGTAAATGAATGAGGAAGTTAGGTGCAATGGGAAATTGGATACAAAAAATGTTTTTTTTGCTATATTAAATTTCAAAGAGAGGTAGAAATGTTATTATTAATCACGTATGTACCAATTATTTTGTAATGTTATACTTATTTTTTCAATTATAAAAAAAAAGTTTCTTAAAAATGTATGAAAAATGAACTATGAACGAACTACTATGACTAGTTCTCCAAAATCAACCAATGACCGATTATTGTGATACATTGCCGGTTACTGGGAAGCCAACCCACCAGTCAGGACAACTCAAAGTAGAGAACTTAAGACGTCATAGGCGGAGTAATTTCAAAATCATAGCCTTGATAACACGATACATAAAAATACTTTTTTTTTTGGGTCAGTTTGGTGGTTCACTGAACTTCCTCATTCAAAGAATTAAATAATTGGAATGTTACTTCATTTCAGATATATGTAAATGTACAATTTTCTTAAAAACTACTCCCATTATAAAGAATGTTGTAATGGTTGTATGTACCGCACCTTATGTTTCAATATGACACGAAATTTGTAAAAAAACAAACTTTAGCTCAATATTATTCACAAATGTTTATTTTATCCTCTTCAAAGTAATCACCATTAGAGGTGATACACATATGCCAACGTTTTTTCCAATCTTCATAGCACTTATCGCAGGCTGATTTTGGAATGGCTTTCAGCTCCCTCTGCGAATTTTCTTTTATCTTCTTAATCTAGTAAAAATGCTTTGGGAGCCAAATCAAGTGAATACTGTGATTGAAGAATGACTTTTAAATTGTATTTGGCCAAATAATCACTTAGAAGTAGAGATGTCCGAGGCGGCACATTATTGTGATGCAAAAACCAATTGTTATCTTTCCATAAACCTAGCCATTTTTGACAAATATTCTGACTCAAATGCTTCAATACGCCTAAATAGTATTCCTTATTGACCATCTGGCCTGTTGGAAGGAACTCCGAGGGTACAACACAATGATAATTGAAGAAGACAATTAACATCACCTTGATTTTGAGAGACTTTGGTGTAGGTATTTGGGTTTTGGCTCAGTTGGCAAGTGCAGCTCTGAAGATTGTCTACTTGTTTCCACGTCATATTCAAACACCCACGTCTCATCACCCGCAATGATGCCCTGAACGCCGGTCATCGAATCATCCATAGAAAGAATCTCTTCAGTGTCAGATTTGGGTTTTATTTAAAGAAAATTAAGCAATCTTGGCACAAGTAGCGCCGCAACACATCTCTTATCTAAAACATAATGTATAATGCTGTGCACTGATCCAGTTGATATCTTTAGGTCGGCAACTAACTCTTTTATAGACACTCGACTTCTTCAGGCACGATTGTATTACCGTTTTTATGTTTTATTCCAAAATTGATATGGCCAGACGAGGATGAGGCCACTTTTCCGCCCTGTTTGATGCTTTGTACCACTCGTATGCCTGTGTTTTTGACAAAGCAGACTCCCCATATGCTTTTTGTAACATTTTCAATGTGATTGCACATTAAATTTTGTTGGAGAAACGAAATTTAAGGCAAATTCTTTGCTCAACTAATTTCACCATAGTAAAATTGGCAGAACACACTAGAGATTGACTTGTTTACACAGCTGGCACAAACAAACTATATGTCAGGTCGCGCTAAAAAATTACATGTATTTTTATGACAATCCTACCAACATTTAAAAAATATATATATTACCGAAATCTTGAGTGCAGTTCTTTTAAATTACTAATTTCAGGTCATATTTGAACATAATAGTATATTATTGATTGATTTGGTGTTTATTTTGTAGAACACCATATTTGAACTTATATTAGAAATCAAACACTGATTTGTTAATATTAGAAAACAAACACTGAAGGCAAAACAATTGTCACGAAATTTTTGTTTTTATATTTTTTACATTTGTAAAAATAAAATAAAGTGTTCAGTAGACTCAAATCAGTGTTTGATTTCTAATATTATAAACATAAGTGTGTTTAGAAATCAATTAACATGCATAATACCTATATTAAAGTTAAAATGCTTACATTGTATTGTATGAGTACCTTTATAATCAGTGAATTTAAATAAAAATATATTACAATAATAAATATAAATAAATACATAGAACAAAAATTACGCTATTTATTTGAGTTTGTCCAACTTTTTTTAGACAAGAACTGGATTTAACCCCCTAGGGAGCTGCTAACATTAACATGTTACAACAGAGATAAGGAATATTTTAGAGAAGTAAAGGTTTCAGCTCTTTAACTTCACAAAGGTCAATAGATGAAATAATTGAAGGAATGCAGATGTTCAAACATAGGTAGAATGGTGAAGTTACACAGTTCTACATCTCTGTTGTAACATGTTAACAAAAATTATATTTAATTTATCAAGAAATCAACTGTTTACTTGAATATCTTTTATGCGTCCAGAAACTAGAAATAAATAAAATAATCATTACAATATTATTATTGAACCTGTTATGTAATATTTTTGATACACCATGCAAAGTTGATTTCAAACTCAACAAATATAAAAATTGATAAAATTTCATTTGTCTGGTTTAATTTTCTTTATCAATGCTAAAATATGGATTTAGAATGTTAATGCTGCAATTCATAAATAATTCAACCTTGAGAAATACTACAAAGTAAAATTATGAAAAAAGGCACACAAAACAAAAGAGTATCATCAATAAAATTTAAAAACTTAAATTAAAAACAATCAATCAACACAAAAGATAAAATAAAACTTAGAATACAAAATGGAGTTACAAACATCAAACACATCCCAATCACTATAAATATAGAACAGTTTATCATCATAATTAATGAACATTATGGTTACAAGTAAACAGAAAATATATGTATGCAAAAGGGAAATAGAGGCACCTAAGTTACAAAAAAAGGTTTTGAGTTGCATGCAAAGAACACAAACTCAAATTATCTAGTAAGACGAGATAATTTATTTTTAAATAAATATAATTTTTTAACCTGTGTCACACAATTAAACATATTGTGATTTATATAAACTGTAGTAATATATTTTTTTTCATGAAATCTCTGAATTAGACACATTTCTAATTTCCTTTCACACACAGATAAAATTTATTTATACGTAAATATTTTAAGTCAATTAATTCATGTATCTGTAATTTATCGAACTATTAAACGTAACTTGACGTAACGTTGACTTTTTAGGACACTATGTTAACTTATAAAATACAAAAACTTTACCTACACTCCTGTCTTATGGCAAAACTTTGCATCTCAAAAAAGGTCAAACTGAGATAATCGCTTTTAAATGTTTTATGGCAATTAAATCAGAACTTTTCCATGGTTACACCAAGTTGTCAATTGGCTAGGAAGCTTTATAAAAAATAATCTTAATTACCATACGACAGATCTTAGAGAGTAGAATATTTTAAGCCGTATGCAACTATAGATGCATCGTTTTGCCATCAGACAGGAGTACAGATGTTCAACTAAGTACGAAATAAGTACAAAAATCCGCTTCCTTGATAAAAAAATCTAAATGACAAAAAATACACCCAAAATTTTTTTTAAATTTAAAAAAAAATATTTTTCAACCTTTTTTGGATACTCGGAATAAAGAAGTCAAAAGCGCAAATCTTGCTCAATATTCAAGTTGACAAACTTTTTTTAAGGAGTTTATTATGTAACCATTATAGGGGTGCATTTATAAGGAATACATAATATTTGATATGACATATTTATATCCCAAAGAAATTTTTTTGGTGCATGCACACAAACTTTTAAACATAAAAACATTTTTTTTTTGTTGGATTGATGTTTATTGAACTAGTCTAAGTTCATTTCAAATATTGTGAGTTGATTAAAAAAATAAATTGTATGAGGGCTGGTTTTATAAACATCCGTATGGAAGTGTGATATCATTTTTGACAAATATTTGGTATACTGACCGATTTTAGCATTTTGTATACGTTTTCAGAGTTACAGGTCGTTAAAGTAAAATGGTGACTACACAATTTCAGCCGGTAATAGTAACTACACAATGTATGACGAACGTCGATGCCAATGCAGTATTTGACACTGACAGTTGTTTTGAAACACTGCTATCAAATTATTTATTTAATTCTTCGCTTAATTCATTTGCGGTATGTAATTATTTCATATATTTTTTACACCGCATTGTATTAGGCAAAGATTGTACAAAATGTAGTAAGCATATTAACAACAAAACTAATAATATACTAAACGTCATTGGCCTAAGAAATCTTAAATATTTTCATTCTTAACATATTGAAATATATGAAAATGCTTATTGGCGTTGGATCAGTTAGCAAAATTGGTTTTTAAAACAAACATCATTTATCGTTACGAACAGTCAATGGTTTGTAGCACTTACGGAAATTTAATAGATTGTTTATAAAACTGGCCCTAAGAATCCCAAGAGTTTTCTTAAAAGAGCTATTTGATAATGATATTGTTGATATTAAGAAAATTGACAATCTTAAATTAAATTATTTGCATGATAAACATCATCACACAAAAACCTAGTTTTTTATTATTGTGATTAAATCTATGTTACAATCAATTATAAAACATCTAAATATGTTTTAAAGCATAAAAGCACTTATTATAACGTGAAAAAAACTCCAAAGGCACAATCTAAGATATTTAAATTCTTATTTAACTGGAATAGTCAAGAATAGTGAATATTGATATACATACCAACACGGAACTAAACAAAATTATTCAGCAGGTGTCATAATAAACATCACTTTTCCACATACATAATACATGATACATTTACTTTGAATACAGTTTTAATTACATATCTAAACAATAATTCAATACAGAATATAATATCCATAAAATACACTAATTAAATTTCTCGGTGGAAGTTTATTATAATTTAATAATTAATTGAATATGGATTGACATTAAAACCACTAATTTTGTGGACTACAAAGTAAATTAAGGAATTTACAAAACTAAGCTAATTGAAGTGTCAACCCGTTATTTATTATTTAAATCTTCATAAAACAGAAAACACAAACCTATTTTAATTGATCATGTCCAAAGGGTGTCTGACGTGATCAATTTTGAAAAAAATTACGCCATTGACGAACGAACGTGTCTGAAACAAAGTTAATATAGGGGATGGGCAGAGGGCGCTCATCACACTCTCTTTAGCCCTTTATAGGACATTTACACAGAATAAAGTGGTACATACATATACCACAGAAATGAGGTTTTTGTTTTCTATAATGTTGTATTAATAATTATGTCACAAGAGTATCATAATAATGTACACAAGTAGATCAGTCTACCACTCAGATTTTCAAATTCAATATGTTTATTATCTTAAAAAATAAATTAGGTTTGGAAGACGTAAATCCAAACAAAATATGGCGTATCCTGGGTTAAATGCCGCCCAAAACTTATGAAATATGGATGTCCTAAAATTTTGTATCCAGAAAAATGTGATCTTTTGTCTTTTAGATAGGACAATTTACACCAACTCGCTATCACGGAATTTATAATTCTAGATGTTTTAAATTCAGTTGAAAAAATTTAAATATTAAAATCATCAAAATCCACACCACTATCAAGATATATTGTATTAACTTAAAATTATACGACTTGTTATATTAAAAGTCCGAGAGCGCAGATGGCATTTCTTATAATGGGCTTTTAGAAGCAGAAAACAAAAAGTTCAATTGGATGTAAATATGTTTGTAATGTTATTTTTTTTACTTTTGGCTTTCTTCTTCATCTTATCCACATCAAATAAGTAATACTTATTTATATAACAATGCATCTTGATCAAAATATATATTACATACATGCAGGCCAGATGATCAATCTTACGCTTCAGATACATGCCCAGGGAATATGAAATATTGTGAGAAAAATCAGTTTCAAAAAATAAATTAAACTTCTTTCCAGCCTTGTCGAGAATTGATCCATGAGACTTCAAATACAGCTTAACATAATTATTTTTTTAAATACGCTTGATTACTTGATATCTACGTAGATGATGGGATCACATCCAGCACAATTATTGAACTTTATCATTTTACAAAAATGAGAATTTTATTTTCAATTTTGAGTTAGAATTGTAAAACTTACGTATTATTTACACTACTTTTGCATGCCAATTGGGCTGACTAGGGACTTATATTATAAAACATATTTTACATCATTGACAGAATTATAAATATATATATATATATATTAACTGCATTTATACTTCGATGGTCAACCTGATATATGTTATTTATATTAACGTTTCCCAATGTTTTTAAGCCTGCGGACCGGTGAAAATAGGAGAAAAAAATTGCAGACCGGTAACGCAGGTACAAAAACTTTTGTTTATGTAATATTTTTTTTTTTTTTAATGCTGATTAGCATTTATTCAAAAATTCAAAAGAACTAATTTTTTGCAGGAAAGAAACAGTTAAGTGAATCCGACCAAAACCTGGGTCAGATGTTAGCAACATTGCCAAAAAAAGTTTCATCTTCATAAAATATTATTGACAAAGCCAACTTTTAAAATATTTGTTTTATATTGAATATAATATAACATAATATTGAAAATTCTGTGTACAATTTGTGATAAATCAAAAGCATACTTCTGTTTAAATGAAGTATATTTTTAACATTAACAGATAAAACAATTTAGCACAAATCTATTTATTTTTATTGTCCAGGATTATATCAATAATATACATAAAGTTCACTGGCATTTATGCACCTCGTGGAGTAGTACTCACAAGTAGTACTATTCCGTTATGCATAGAGATGTAAGCGAGAATCCCAATGGAAATCTCTTTAAGACGAATTATGATTTAACTCGGGTAATCCTGTCGTGATGTGAAAAAAAAACAGTATTCAGAAAACCAAGTATTTTTTATAACAAACGGAAATAATTAATTTAGTATAATACCTTGGTAAAAAAATATTTATGAGTCATAACCTGTTTGAAGCAAATCTACATGTCCGGTTTCTGGAACAAGTTGGTAACTAGCAGTGAGATATTGCACTTTTAAAGTTAAAAGTTCTTCCCAAAACAACAATTCAAAAAAAACCTTAAGTTAAATACTATAAAATATTGTTTTTTGAATTCATAAAATATGACATACTTTTATTTACTTTTTAAACAAAAATTATTAAATAAATTGATGGCAGTTATGAAGAAATCTAATTTCTTGAAAATTTGTAGCTGCCAACTTGTGTCAGAAACCTGACAATATTGAGTTTGAAATATTTGGTAAATAGTCTATTGCGAATTAAAAGCATATTTGTTGTTTACGTAAAATATTTCAATTGTTTAAACTTAATAGTAATTTTTAAAACCCATTATCAACTACTGTACTCACTCGTTAAGTTATAGTGTTTACATTTTCCAACTTTATTTTAAAAACATAAAACACGTAAGTAGGATATTTTATACGTAAATAGTATTTGTACAAATATATTATATACATACATATTATATGGCAAGACCTTTTCTGAATTATGCACTTATTCAAATATGTATGAATAATATTCGTAATAATCTGTATGAATAATATTCGTAATAATCTGTATGAATAATCTTACATTAGTAAGAATAATGCACTTAGTGACTCTCTAGGAGTGAAAATAATTATTGTAACATTTTCGTTGCAAAAATACTTCCGTGTAAGGAAGTATTTTAAATTATAAAGTAGATTATTGAAAATATTTTTACTCTGATTTTTCATGGGAATTGTTAGTACTTCTGCTATTTTGTCGTTTTAACTGCTCTTTCAATTGAGCTTTCCGTAAATTCATCATTAGCTGGGTGGACTGGTAAAGCCAACTTCCCTAAAATAAAATAAAAACATATTATGTACCCACAAAAGACATTTAGTTAAGTTTAAAATTAATTTTAAGGTACTAAAAATAAACAAAATCTTAAATTTGATCAAACTACTATCTTTCTTAAATCTAAACCATCATTCGCAAAAGAGTGGAGGCGTATAAAAAAATAAAATTTATGATTTAGTGCTCACAGTATATATAATTTTTTATTTTTGGGAATTAAGCCTAATTTGTTTTTAAATAATAAAATGTATCCTGATTTAAACCAAAACCAGTATACCTTCAGCATAAATTAAGAAATATTTTTATACTTAAAAAAATATTTATTAAATAAAGAAATAACAGGCATACATACATAAAGCAATCAGTCACAAAAACAATAATGTCACTTTTATACACTGCATATTATGTTTAAGTGATATTTGGCTTACTTTATGGAGAAATTTTATTGATAACCATTATGTTAAACAAATCATTCTCAGTTATATCAACAGAAGTGGCGGAATTTAAAAATTCAGGGATGTTGGCAATACAGTTAAGGATTAAAAAAAGGTATTTTCGGTATCGTTTATCGTTCACCCAATTGAAGTTATAAAACCTTCCAATAATTTTTTGACGGTTAGTGCGAGAAAATTCAAACCAAATACAAAGTGTTATACTCTTAGAGTAATAATATGCCACTGGTTAATAGTCACCCATATGGACAAAAACCATTCTATGATTATAAACCACAAAGTTAGCAACAGTTTACAGCAACACAACGGGTTATAGGTAGTTAAGTCGAGAATTGGAAATGCAAACTGAAACCATCCATTACACATCAGTTGTTAAAATAAAAATTAAACCAAAAATTTGGAACACTTTTGTTCTATGCAATTATTACAAATTAACAATTTTAGCAAATTATTACTCTGAGGTTATACTAGTATGTCAACTAATATTCATTTATAAGCTAAACAAATGAATAAAGAATTATTGAATATGTTGGATTTAAATATAATGTCAGCCTCGTGGTGTAATGGTTGGCACATTTGCCTACCATGCAAGAGGTCTCGGGTTCGATTCCCAACGTGGTTAATATGAAATATTATTTAATAGGGTGTTTTTACACTAGAATATTTCATAGTCCCTAGACTGGTACCTAAAGCGTAAGACTGATCACCTTACCTTAATGTAACAAAAATGACCAAGATACGCTGCGATTAGTGTACCAATGCAGCGCCCTATGCACCATTGGGTGCGGAAAGGGAATGATTATGATAAAATATAAACGTGGATTTCGATAATAGTACTATATGCAGTGCAAAACTACGAAGTATAATCAATAAATATGGATTAAAACAATTAGTAAGAAAATTCACTGGTGACTCAAGATCCCTCATGGATTTAGTTATCTTTATCTATAATGATTTTTATCTGGTCACAAACGTAGCAGCTTTACCAAAAATATCAGATCATGAAATAATTGTGCTGTGCTTATGATGCCAAATTTCATTAAAATAGAAGAAAAGAGAGAAATTTTACAGAGATAAAAAAAAAAAGATACAATAAACATAAATTCTGCTTAGAACTACAAATACTGAAGCGGTAGTCCGCTGAAGCGATGACTATTTACGAAAGGCTAGTACTTTTGTTTCAAATTTAAACTGTGATTGAAAAAAACTATGCCAGTAAAAATGAGTATTTTTTGCAAAACAAACAAATGGTTTACTAAATCTCTGAGAAATATTCGAAAACAACTTAACTATTAGTATAAAGCAAACAAACTATAACCTAATAACATGGAATAATTGTACATTTCGTAACATGTACGCTAAGGAAATAAAAATTCAAAAATGCAACTACTACGAGGTGTGTTCAGAAAATAATGGGAATTATTAAATTTTGCGGGTTTGGAGTCCGATTGTATTTTAAAAAAATTATTATGTTGGTATACATGCCCCTGAAGTATGCTAAAATTTTCGGGTGTATTCACTGTTTACTTTGTCTGTGGAGCCGCTAAGGTTAGACTTGTTTTTATGGGCTCGGCGATTTTCGGTTATTAAAAAAAATGGACCAAAGAATTTGTATCAAATTTTGTGTAAAAAATGAAATGAAGTGTAACAAAGTGTGTGAAATGTCAACAAAGGCCTATATTGAGTCTGCTATGAGTAAAACAAGAGTTTCCAAGATGGCCGTGAAGACGTTGAAGATGACAAACGGCCCGGACACCCCGGTACATCAACAACCAAATTTTTTTTTTTATATATCATATTATCAGCGCTATGATTTTTTTTAAGTTTTCAATTTCTGAAATAACTCCGCGTGTGACGTCAGAGGTTCTTATCTGTCAGTTCTTCCGATTGGTCCGTTTACGGCAAGCAAACTGGATATCCTTCAGAGATCTCTTATCATTGGTTGGTTCATTTGAACCAGTGATGTTGTTCAAAGTAAGGCGTTTTTTTAAAAATATTTTTTATTATTTCGCTACACCCCATTAATGTGAAATAACGTTATTTGCGTCTCAAAAATAGAACCACGATTAGAAAAATTTATAAAATATAAATAAGCAAAGAAATTGAAATTATTATATTTTTATTAAAACAACGGACCTAAAGCCCTTGCTTGCAACCGCAGCCCCCCAAGCAAGACTTTGCGATCTCCCTGGCGGTTGCGAGTTGTGACCCACAGGTTGAAAAACGTTTATGTATGGTATTGGAATGTGAGAATGTAAGATTAGTAACGGATACTCGGTCGGTAAATCCATTCATTGTAGATATTCAGAGTAAAATTAAGCATCTTAAAATAACAGGGATGAACATTCAAATATGCTGGATAAAAGGACATGCTGGTATCGTAGGAAATGAGAGAGCGGATGAATGAGCAAGAGCCGCAACTTGTAAAAGAACGGCACCTTTCTTTTCAGAATTTCCCCTTAGCTTTGCTAAACGCTATATAAAACAAAATACGCAGCAGCGTTGGGAGGATCATTACCGCGCTTCTTCTACAGGTAAAATCACTAAAATGTTTTTCCCAACGCTGGCTGATGCAGCAAACTTCCGTCATCATCACCAAAGTACTTTCGAAACGACCCAAATTTTTACAGGACACGGAGCCATGAGAAGTTATCTATATAGGTTTAAATTAAGGAATGATGACTATTGTCCATGCGATGATATTTCTTCACAGAGTATCAAACATCTGTTATTTCAGTGCCCATTTTTCAGTTTGCAACGCCATAATCTTGAAGCCGAATGCAGGAAAGATGGAATATCCTTAACAGATATCCACACTGTAGTTAAAAGTAGTTATCACGCGCCATTGTTCTTGAACTTTGTAACAATGGTGATTGGACTCATAAAGGTAATAAACCAAAATCAGTGATCGAACATCCCATTTCCAAGACAAACAAAAACGATTTTTTCCGAGTACCTTAGCCTTGTACATGACACGTAAGGCTACTAAATACAGGGGTCCAAATATATTTTTTTTTTAAATGTAAGATTATTAAGAAAAATATTCATTACACTTACCACCATTATCATACAGTTTAAAAGTATTGGTACTGAAAACACTATGGATATAAAAAGACCCTTGCTGTCAAAATATTGCTGGCGTGAAAATAATGTCCAATTTTTGGAGGCAAATTCATTGATGCTCTCAGAAAAAAATACCATTAGCACTGTAAAAAAATTAATTAAAAATTAATATTCATATGCATGATTATCATGTTACCATGTAATTATCAATGATTAATTATTCATTTAAATAATATATTTTATTCAAGATCTTTTTGGAGACTTATTCAGCATTGTTGTGTACAGAATAACAAAAAACATGAACACTCATGTACAAAAAGCAGAATAAAATTGAAAATGTGTTTTTTAATAAGTAAGTTGGTTTTTATGTGAATTCGTGTGTATAAAGTATCAAAAAAATTTATTTATTTACATTATTTTGAAAAATCAGAATGGTGAATGTTACACGTGGCCACTCAAACCAGACAATGACGGAACATAAGCCATGTAAATGCCTAGAATTCCATATTCCCTTCTCAAAATTCTTTTCCTTCTGTGTTGCAATAGGTTTTAATTTTATTCATATATTTGAAAACTGGTACTTTGAATATTGCCACTAATACTGCAATTGCAGGGTCGCATGCACCATTGGGTGTGAATAAGGGATAGGAAGAGGCTTCATAGATGACTGTGTAAATATTTTGCAAATAGCACCACATAATGAGATTTGTTCAGCTACAAGTTGATAAACCTAGATTAAATTTAGGTTAAAACTGCCACATGTTGCCACAACTGCCATTGTTTTAATTGTATTTTTTTAGCAACAACAGGCCAGGAGGCCTGATGAGGAAATTCAGTGATTTTTTTATATTAAAAAAAATAAAAAATTATGTATCATATTTTATAAGTATTACGATTTTTTTAAATATTGTAATTGTGAAATTACTCCGCCAGTGATGTCACAAGTCGGCGAGTTCTGCTAATTGGTGAATTGGCTTCCTGGACACCAAAAATCTATCACAACACTAGATATCATTGATTGATTTGGAAGAACTCGTGATGCAATTCAAAACAGTTCATTTGTATAATTTTTTTTATACAGTACAATTAAATGCTTTAATTTTTATCACGTGTAAGAAAATGTTTTTTATATCCAATTTCCCGTAGCACTGAACTTCTTCATTACAGTGGTGAATTAGAACAGAGAACACCCAGGCTCGAAAAATATCACTTTTTTTTGTGTTCTCACCAGAAATTGAACCCGGAACCTTCCATGTGTAAGTAGTCTTAACCATTACACTACAAGGGCCACCGTGACTTCATCACTTCTCTATTCACACCCAGTGCTGCATAGGGCACCTTATTAGCACTCCAATTGGAGTGTATCTGGACCATGTTTGTTACATGGAAGCAGTCCTACGCTTCAGGTGGCAGTTCAGGACCAATGAAATATTGCACTACCAACCACCCTAAAACCAATATTTCCACATCCATCTAGCCAGGAATCGAATCCGGGACCTCAAGCATGGTAGGCTGAACAAGCCAACCGCTACACTACGAGGTAAACTTATCTCCACTAGAATTCCTTTTTCAGGATTTTTACCTAAGAGAAGACATCGAGTCTTAAATACTCATCCAGGGTTGTGGTTTTATTTCATACACAGAACTGTATTCTTCGTTTGCCCAAAAACAGAAAATTACAGACTTTTAGACTTACACAGTGAAAAAAATAGAACTATTTGAAAATTTCCATAATTTCTAGTAGTAAGGCATGTCAATGTTATTAAAATATGAAATGAAATTAATGCCATTAGCCAAGGATCTCTCCATTCAATCTGAAAATCAAATTATTTGAATTAACATATTTTATATTGATCTGTACAAAGTACGCTGACTTAAAGTTCAAGTTTCTATATCTACCAGTAGTAGAAGTAACATGATACATAAACACAATCAAATGGCAGTAAAGGATGTAAAGGTATAGGTACGTCGCAATATTAGTTAATTTACAAACAATAGGTGGAAAAAAGTTATGCAGATTATTAAAACTGAGCATACAATATTTATTACGTTGGATACTTTAGATAGTAAAGTAGTTAAACATGTTTGGAATGTAATGATAAGCGTATTTTTGTACACAAACGCAGCCTATTATTAAAAATTCAGCCTCATAAATAAAACGCTTATTTATGTGACTAACATGACAGAGACATTTTCTTTTAAATTTTAATAATTAAGTTGTGTATACAAACAATAAAAACCAAAAGCTAAGCAGAAAAATAAGAAATACTACTTACACTTTGTAAATATTTAATAAATCCATTGATTTCGTTTATTTCAATAAAATCTGTATCCATGTTGAATAACATTTGTAATGTAATAGTTTAATAATAAACCTATTTTTATTTAGTTCGTTAGTATTTTTATGCCGTCCCCAGAGTTCTTAAAATCGTAAAGTCGTAAATCGTAAACTCAAAAAATTAATCCCCACAAACACCTCGCAAACACAAATAAATTAATTATTTTCAGACCACAGATTACTACACAAATGATACCAGAGACAATGTAGAACTCACAAATACCACAGACTTTAACGACTAACGCAAGAATCAACCAGAGATTGAAGATTGAAGATTGAATCAACAATATGTATATAGCCCTCAATACAAAAAATACATTAACCGAATTGAATCTATACAATCAAAATTTTTATCGTATTGCAATTTTAGACGGTTGACTCAGAATACAGGTCCAGATGAGTCTATGAACTTACCTAAACTCCAAACTCTCCAAACTCGAAGGAACATGGCTGATGCCATTTTTATGTATAAAACTTTGAATAACACGATAGATTGCCCTAAGATACTGTCACTTATTAATTTTAGAGTCCCAGTAACGCAGACCAGAAACCAATCTCTTTTTAAAATTTCTAAATGTAAAACTAAATCTTTTCAAAATTCATTTGTAAATAGAACCTGCCATATGTGTAATCAAAAATTAAATTGTATTGATATTAATAATATATCTTTAACTTCCTTTAAAAGTGAAATTACCAAAAATAATTCAAGTTATTATGTTGCGCCTTGAATCCGCAGCCTATATTATGCAGGTGATGTGCAGTTCTGTATGTAGGCACATAATAAATGAACACTGTATGGTCAACTATAGTTGTATTATTTATTGTAATGTGCAACTGTGTGACCAATATTCATTTACATTTCTAGTAATATTATAAGTTTTGTATGATTAGTTATTTTATGTTATGTATAATTTTTATGTGACAACATTTACAATAACAATATTATGTGGAAGCCTCTAATTGGACTTTATGATATGTATTTATGGTATAACTGATTCTTATAAATGTACAAATGTCTGTTGGCTTTCCAATGAAATAAAATAAGATATCAAAATAAACTTCATAAACAGACATCTCGCAACAACTTTTTATACCTCAGTGACTTTTTATGGTTTCTGATCCAAAATGACAATGAAGTTTGCTTTTTAATGATGATTTCGATGCGTTTACTGTAAACTAGTATTTCAATAATTTTTATTTTTTTAATATTTCAAAATCATTATTATCTAGATGCGTAGGTTTTCACGGTTGTTGTTATCGCACTCAGTTTACCCTGAAGATGGCTCCTGCAATGTCGCCGAAACGTCAGAACAAATCCAACTTACACGGGATCACCCAAAAAAGATACATATATTGACCGTTATTATCATTCTCTTTCCGCACCTAATAATGCATAAAGCTAGAGTTTCCTAGGACAGCGGTGCCCGTATTTTAACGGCCGTAGTGAACGATGATGCAGTGGACAGCCGTCGTAGAGGTGACTAGAGTGTGGTTTTCTAGGAAAACGGTGTTATCAACACCATTTAACACCGTTTTCCTAGGAAACCACTCTCTAATCACTTTTACGATGGCTGTCCACTGCATCACCGTTCACTACGGCCGTTAAAATATGGGCACCGCTGTCCTAGGAAACCCTAGCTTTAGGCACTGCATTGGTACATCAACCACAGCGTATCTTGATCATTTTCGTTTCATGAAGATAACATAATTATAGTCCTGTGCTTCAGGCGCAAGTCCAGGTATATACAAGGTCTACGTTCAAGGCGCACGGAAGGAATGCGGTAATGGGTTTTGACTTTTGAGACTGCCCGTTTGAGTTTCGATAAAAATTGGCTCATAACAAATATGTTATATTTGTATTATTTTAGTTTCAATAAAGACATAACATGCATATTCGTGAATACCGGTGAGTCATTTTTTATCGAAACTCAAACGGGTAGCGTTAAAACACATTACCGCACTCCTTCTGTGCGCCTTGAACGTAGACTCCGTCAATACCAACCACGAAATATTTTAGTGTTATAGGTAAGCATACTTTTTTTAAAAATAAATATTTCTTGTCAAACATGTTTTTAATTTATCCGCCTCGTGATTAAATGTTTAGCGCGTTTGCCTACCATATGTAACCAAAAAACGTTTATGGCAATTACTATACAGATGCAGAAAGTCACTATTAAACGGTATAATCAAATGTAATCATTTTATATGAAATAGATAAAAATATTTTTTCAAATAAATATGGACATATAATTATTATTTACAGTCCGAAATTGAACCAACACTACCACAATCTGGATATTACAAAAAACATTTGCTTATTGGGTGACATTCGTTGAAATCAGTGCCTTAAGGCAATAATTATTATTTAGGTACAATATAAAATCTATACAACAATTATATCAATACATTCTGGCCCGGCGACAGGGGGGGACAGAGGGTACAGCTGTACCGGGCCCCGGACATCAGGGGGCCCCGTGTAGCTAGTAATGAGATTAACGAAACGATGCATAATAACGATTACGTAATCAATTAAGGGAATCATTTGTTTTGTTCCTTCGAAAATCGAAGTAGGTAGGAAAAATAGTTATATATAATACGTAAACCAACCCCAACATTTTGCTTTGCCCACTCGCGTTATTTGCTTATCATCGCTCGTCTATGTGCCGTGCCGCCCGCAAGTGCAATGCGCGGTCAGCGCGGAGACTATTAAAAAAGTCAAGAAGAGCCAAGGTAGTGGGGTTAAACGACTTCAAGCTCACTACCTTTCACACGAAACTCAGAATGAGTTTATTTGTTTGTGCGGGAAAAACGTTTTGAAAGTAATTTTGAATGAAAGAGCAAACGCAATTTATTTTTCCCTCATATGTGATGCAACGCCAGATAAAGCTCACATTCAGCAAAATGTATTGATTTTGCGTTATATTTTCAAAGATCCAGAAACCAGACAATGGATTATTAAAAAAAGGTTCCTAGAGTTTTTTTACTTTTGCCAAAAAGCTGGATTGGAAATCGCAGACGAAGTGTTAAGCAGACTCTAATATCATGGCATCAATATTGACGGTTGCACAGGGCAAGCCTACGATAATGGAAGCAATATGTCGGGAAAATATAAAGGAGTGCAAGCTCGAATTCAAGAAAAACATCCAACAGCAATTTATTCACCATGTACTGCACACTATTTGAATCTAGTTGGTGTGCATGCTGCATCATGCTGCCCTGACGCCATAACATTCTTTGGATTTATTAATCGCTTGTTTGCTCTTTTCAGTGACAGTCCTGACAGGTGAAGTATACTGACACAAAAGACAGGTTGCTCTTTTCACAGACAGAGTGATACCCGTTGGAGTTCCAGAAAAGAAGCCATACGTCCTGTTGCTAGACACCTACCCAGTGTCATTCAAGGTTTGGAAGAATTAATTGACACCGGACAACAGAAACTCAGCGCTGAAGCCTACTCTGAAGCTGTTGGTTTGCGTAAATATTGTTCATCTTTTAAAGCTGTACTAATGGCAGTCACGTGGGTAAAAGTACTAGAAAGCTTTGATAAGAGGAATTTGATCTTACAGTAAAGAGCCATTACTATGGAAATTGCTACAGCGAATATAAAAGAACTAACATCAGAAATGCATTCACTAAGGGAACAATGGCCAACTTTACTTTCTCAAGCCAAACTTGTTGCAAACAATAAAGGTACTACAGCAGAGTTCCCACCTGAGCGTCGACAAGACCAGGACCCAGATATTAAATTTAAGATAAATGTTTTCCTGGTAATCATGGATTTTATAATAACGGAACTCAAACATAGATTTGAGCACATGAATCGTATCTGTAGTGTGTTTCATCGCTGTTCAACTTTCAAAACATGAGAGAAGATGAGATAAGAGAAAGCTGTACTAATCTGATAAAAATGTACTCGAAGGACATCAAACTTAGAAAGTGAAATTATTCACCTGAAAACTATTTATAAAGCGACTTTTACAGAAAGTGCAGTCTCTGCTTCAGGAAGTTCCTTTGTATTACTGAATGCAATTTACAAGTTGCAGTTGGAAATCATCTTTTGAGAAGTGTGTATGGCATTGCGCATTTTCTGTACTCTGCCAATAACAGTCGCGGAAGGTGAGCGAGCATAAGAGTTAAAATCGAACAGTGTTACGTTTGAGGTGCTAACGACTTCGCCAGAGGGCCCACAAACGATCATAGTAACGGGCCCCAAAATTTTGGTCGCCGGCCCTGAATACATTAAATATTGGTGTTGTACCAACACCACCTAAGTCTACTCATAGTTTATAAGGAGTGTTGATTGTTACCTATTTGATTGAAAACAAAAAAAATGCATTTGGAATAAAAAATCTTACTCTAGGGGTTTTAGCGAGGTTGTCAAATCTCCTTACAAAAAAAAAACATTTTGGAAATCACTTGCCGAGGAGATTTGAGTTTAAACCTAACTAATTTGAAGCCAAATATTGAAATTTTGCTATCAAAGCATTAGGCTCCATCCCTCCCTTTAATATTTTTTTTCCATGTATTTATTATATTTAAAAATGTTACTTTTGGTTTTAATTTTGTATCGTTTTAATTAATATATGTACATCCATAAAACTTAAAATGTTTTAAAATTTATATCTGAAGCACTAACTTTGTGGTTATTCACTATAATAAAATAAATATTTTCTAATCCTATATTTGTGGTGATATACTCATGTGTCAGTGTCATATAATTGCTCGTCCCATCTCAACACAGGACTTTTAGTCCCATGGAGTTGGGACTCATTGTAAAAAAATATATACTTAAAATATATAATTAAAACATATTTGATATATGTTTACTATTACTAGATCTAGTTGGTGTTGATTATATTCACAATATTTCTATATGAAAAGCTTGGAAAAAACCTAATGTGACCATAAACAAAAATCATAGACAAAATATCAACAGGATTTTCTAATTTTCTTCTTTGCTTGTGATCTTGTCAATTCTTGTGAAATTGTGAATTGTGAAGGATGGCGGTGGCGGCGAGGAGATTGTCGCTAGACGATTTGGTTCAATATGTAAAATTATATCGGCCGATTTCTCCTGTTTTCCAAGGATTGGTTTTTCCGTTTCTTGTAATATATCCAATAATTTTTTACACTTGGATATTTGTCTACGGATTTGAAGATTACTATGAAGCAGGATTCTTGACCAGCTTTGGTGCAGCAGTATTGCACATATTAACGTATCTCTGTTGTTACTGGAGTGTACACGTGAAATGTTTTTTATCATATCTTTCCGTGAGTTGCTAAATTTTCAGTTAAAATGTTTATGTATGCTTCATTAAAAAAACACTGAAAGGATGTTTTGTTTTAGGAGACAGACCCAATAAAAGCAAAAGTTGCGAAAGTTGTACCCACATCCAACAATGGATTTGCAGAAATTGTCAGACTCCATCACTTAAAGGTAAAAAATTAAATAAACATTTTAATACTTAATATGAGTTATTTTGGAAATCCAATCGAAAATGTCATCCTATCCATAAATATTATCAATATCGACATCCACCTCATGACGTGTCTTGATAGCTTTTAGATAAATCTGGATGCAGTACGAATGGTGTGATTGAAAATTTAAAATGTTACTCAATTTTCAACATAACGTAATTATTTTGGAAACCTATATTGTATGCTCGCTCCCATTTGTTGAAATGTTTTACCAGAAAGTGACACTTAAGTGCTTTAAATTAATAGAAATGACAAAACATAAAATATTAGGCATCTTAGAAAACTTACACTTTTTTTATTTATTTTATTTAATAGTATATTTAAAATACTTGTTATATTTTTACTAAAACTAAAATCCCACCAAGCCACTTTTTGTAGCTTGTTGGTGAATTATTTAGTTTATTTATTTTTAGTTATTTATCCATTTTAATACCGTTTTTCAGTTATTTATTGTTAAGTTGTTAGTACGTTATAATTGAATATAGTTATGTAGAAAGCAGCCAGCTATGAAAAAGTGAAACTGAGATAATAGCACCAATCTACGCAACTGATAATGCTACATTTTTTTTTCAAACATGAAATAATTTAATGATGTATTTGACTAGATTGAATGGTTTTTAAAGTCTGGCTGACCACACAACCTAAGATGTGCAATGTGAAAACAGCCAGCCCTAGTAATCTCCGATATATATTGTGTCATTTTGTACGGAACATGTTATTTTATATTTATATTACAGTACTTAATTGTAAAGAATCACTTAATGAATTTATTGTAATAACTTAGAAAATAATTTAATTGTGTTTTAAAGGAATTTGGGTGATTTTTTAAAGTCTGGCTGATCACACAACCGAAAACGTGCAGTTTGCAAAAAAACAGCCAGATCTAATATTGAATTATATAAAACTTTTTTTTATTATGGGTATTTTTTAATTAATGAATTTATAAAATAAAAACTGTTTTGTATTTATTACTCTTTCTATCCGCATCTAAACTGTAAAAAAATCTAGTCCTGTGGATGTTTTCTGCAAATTGAGAAATGTCATTTTTGTGATAAGTACTACTTTCGAAAGGTGATTATTACAGTTTTTTTGTGTGAAAGCGGCCTGGTTGTTTTTAGCTGAACATAGAATTGACCTTACTGCACACGATAGCACCAATATCGCATTTTCCAAAATTGTGGTCTGGCTTCTTTCTGCATAACTATGTTCAATTGATGTTATATTTTCTCGCTTGTTTATGAATCTAAAATATTTTTATGTCACTAATCGTACATTTATTTTAAAGAAGGAAGTGCTAGAGCAGTACTGTCTGCATTGAATAGTCTTTAGATACACAATCTGGCAGTTTTCGAGAGAAATCTGCCATCAATAGCATATCTTAAAATAATTCGGCTTTCTTGTATAGTTTATTTCATTCATCTGTTTTTAATTACAGAAATCTGATGAGAAGTTGCCACAAATATGGTTTATATTCCAAAAGATGAAGTATGTATACGACTGGGATAAAAAAATATTTAAGATTATAGAATTTCCTGTAGATAAGTGGAATAGCCAATATTTGCAATCCAAAGGATTACAAGATGACCAAGAAATTTCACAGGCAGAGCTTGACTATGGAAAAAATCAGTTGGATATGGTAATTTTTAATTGTGTTATTTAAAAGAAGCTGAAAAATAATAAAACAACTTTATATTTTTTTACATAAAATAACAAATATGGTTGCTACCAGGGGTGCCAGATCTCATGATTTTTCATAAGATCTAATGATTTCGTATGAAATCTTAAGATTAGCACACAAATTTCTCAATTTTTGTAAATGGAATCAGTTAGGTATAAAATGATGTTATCAGTAATAAAAATGAGGTCAAATCATTATTTGGTCTATTGTCACACCTTCAGATGGACGATAGGACGATTTGATAGACATACACGTTACCTTGATTTGCTCTAGTTCATCACCCGCATCTGCTGTAGTCAGACTTCCCGGCGTAAACTAGAAGCTACCCTTTTAAGCAGAGTCAAAATTCAAAGTCGGCCGGTAGGGGCACGACTGCGCTGACTACAAGTCTACCTCTATAGCCCTGAAAATAATTTTCCACCCGGTTCAAGTGGTTTAGAAAGGTGAAGGTATTCAGCTGGCAGAGTGGAGAGCTTGAGCACATAGGGGGGGGGGGGGGAAGACGAATTAAAACACTTGTTTACTGCTTAAAGACTGGAACTCAACTGATTTACTTAACACCGATGAGCACTTTTCTTTTATCCAATGTAAATGCAAAGTTCACTGCAAATTTATCAAATTCAGAAATGTTTTAATTTCACCAAAATTTTCCATAAAATGTATTTTTTTGTTTCTAGGATGTTCCAGAATTTCAGGAGTTGTTTAAGGAACGTGCCACAGCACCATTTTTTGTTTTCCAAGTTTTTTGTGTGGGTCTCTGGTGTCTAGATAAGTTTTGGTATTACAGTCTCTTTACTCTAGTCATGTTGATTGTTTTTGAATGTACACTCGTACAGCAGCAACTAAGAAATATGTCTGAAATCAGAAAAATGGGAAATAAACCATACAATATATCAGTATATAGAAATAGAAGATGGAGACCAATTAACTCAGATCAACTTGTACCTGGAGATGTGGTCTCTTTAATAAGATCCCCTAATGATACCCTAGTTCCTTGTGATATTATTTTACTAAGAGGCTCGTGTATTGTTGATGAATCAATGTTGACTGGAGAAAGTGTCCCACAGATGAAAGAACCACTAGAATTAGAATGCGATAAAAGTCCAGATAAGCCATTTGATGCGGAGGGTGATGGCAAACTTCATCTTTTATTTGGTGGCACCAAAATTGTTCAACATTCTCCCCCGAGTAAACAGTCTCTCTCTGGATTAAGGGCTCCTGATAACGGATGTATAGGATATGTTGCCCGTACCGGATTCAACACATCCCAAGGCAAATTGCTGAGAACCATATTGTTTGGAGTTAAACGTGTTACAGCTAACAATCTGGAAACATTTGGTTTTATTTTATTCCTCTTGATATTCGCCATTGCTGCAGCAGCCTATGTATGGATTAAGGGATGCGAAGATCCCGAAAGAAACAGATACAAATTATTCTTGGAATGCACATTAATCTTAACCTCGGTCGTTCCTCCCGAATTACCTATAGAGCTCTCTTTGGCTGTAAATACATCATTGTTATCCCTTAGTAAATTGGGAGTTTTCTGTACTGAACCATTTAGAATACCATTTGCTGGAAAAATTGAAATCTGTTGTTTTGATAAAACTGGTACACTCACAAGTGATAATTTGGTGGTAGAAGGCGTAGCCGGTGTTCAAGAGGGAAATCCATCCAATGTTTTGCCTCTATCTGATGCTCCAATGGAGACTGTACAAGTGTTAGCAACTTGCCATTCCTTGGTCCAATTAGAAGATGGCTTAGTTGGGGACCCACTAGAAAAGGCTACCCTTACAGCGGTAGAATGGAATCTCACCAAGTCAGAAGCAGTTATTCCGAAGAGAGGTAAATCTCCCGGGCTTAAAATATTTCAGCGGAATCATTTTTCGAGTGCACTCAAAAGAATGTCAGTCCTGGCTGGATACCAAGCGAATGATATGGGTTCGATTGAAACTTACTATATAGGCGCTGTCAAAGGGGCTCCTGAAGTCCTTAAGAATATGTTTAGTAAAATTCCATCTCATTATGATGATACATACCTTTCATTATCCAGACGTGGAGCTAGAGTCTTAGCACTGGGACACAGAGAGTTTGGTAAATTGAGCTCGCAAGAGGTGCGTGATTTAAACAGGGAAGATATAGAATCTGAACTGAAATTTGTAGGATTTGTAATTATATCTTGTCCACTGAAATCGGATTCTAAGAAAGCCATTGCTGAGATTATAAATGCTTCACATTCAGTGGCCATGATAACAGGAGATAATCCACTGACAGCTTGTCATGTAGCCAAAGAACTCAAGTTCACGGGAAAATCACACACTCTTATTCTCTCAAAGCTAGAAGAAAGTTGGCTTTGGTGTTCTATTGATGACACTCTAAAATTACCTGTCGAACCCAAGAATGGCATTAAGGATTACACTACAAAATATGATCTCTGTATAACTGGTGAAGGATTATCTTATCTAGTTGATCACTATGCAGATTTCTTATCGAAGATCTTGCCACATATTCGAGTATTTGCAAGATTTGATCCCAAACAAAAGGAATTTGTAGTTTTGAAATTAAAAGCATTAGGATTTAGCACATTGATGTGTGGAGATGGAACAAATGATGTGGGTGCATTAAAACATGCCGATGTAAGTTTTTAATCCTCCCTTGGAATCTTATCTTATTTTTGTATATTTTTTATGACGTATTTTTGTATATTTCTTATCTTATTTTTGTATATTTTTTACGACGTTAATTTAAATGATTATGATTGTTATATTTTGCTAGAAATCTAATTGAATAATTTCTAGGTTGGAGTGGCTATCTTGTCCAATGCTCCTGAAAAAATGACAGACAAAAAAGACAAGTCTGGGAAAGACATTAAGGAAAAAGAGATGCGTAAATTATTAGAGAATGCTGATGGTAGAGATGGTCACAACAGGGTAAATAATTCTACTAACCAGAATAATAGAAATCCAGCATCTCGGGGAAGAGACGGATCTAACTCCAACAATGGACCATCCCCAGATGTAGTTCAAGCTAGAATACAAAAACTTCTTAAGGAAATGGAGGATATAGAAAAGAATCAAGTGGTTAAACTCGGAGATGCAAGTATTGCCGCTCCTTTTACCAGTCGTCTGTCCAGTATAATGTGTAGTAAGTATTATTCCAACTGTGACAAATGTATCTACGTATGCTTTGTTATCTTTAAACTTATTTTAATTTTTTTAATTCCCAGTTTGTCACATTATAAAGCAGGGAAGATGTACTCTTGTGACGACTCTCCAAATGTTTAAAATACTTGCACTGAATGCCCTTATTCTGGCTTACGGCCAGTCTGTATTATATTTAGAGGGTATTAAGTTCAGTGACTTCCAAGCCACTCTTCAGGGACTCTTACTCGCCTCCTGCTTCTTATTCATCTCCAGATCTAGGGTTTGTAAGCTTTTCTATCTAAAATTCTTATATTTTCATGGTCATCTAGATGTCGATTTTTAAGTTATGTTTGTAATTCTCATTATCACTTTGGCAGCATTGCAGTATTCTTTTTTTACTACATATGTAAAATAGAGAATTATTTATATTTAAAAGACCTCCTTATTAAAATGACCTATACTGAAAGAGCTGGAAAGTTGAACAACGCACAAACGACATAAAATTAGATTTATTAGATTATTTGTATGGTGTAGAAACTTGAATTATATTTTCGGTTTTAGTTTGGATATAAATGACTATTTTTTATATTTTTTTGTAAAATGTTTTGTAAAAATTCCGTATTTATGGATTCAATTTAACTCATCGGTTTACTTTTCTTTATTGACCATCAATTGCTTTCGCCTAAGCTTATTGTAAAGAGCAATAAAGGGATTTGAGGAATACAGTTGGGGTAGCACCAATGTTAAATAAAAACTGAAAGTATTAAGTTCTAAGTAATGTGGCGTAGTAATTTTTTTACGTAAATGATATAAAGTTAAAAGTATTCCTAAACTTAGAAATTGATTCAATATTCTGCCCTTAATGAATTCATTTTTATTGAATAGAACATTAACTATATTATTACCATTTGCCAGTTTTCACACGATGTAGCTATAACAATAAAAAATATGACAATAATATTTATATAGGTAGATATGTAGCTTTAATTAGTATTATGTATTGTTTTTCAATAATCCTAGGTATCTTGAAAGATTTTAAAACATTTTTCAAATACTAAAATTAAATACTAATATTTAAAGCATTAACTTTGGTCAAACATTTGAGTAAATGTTATTAAATATTTACCACTTACAGACTTTTCTATGTCTACCGGTTTCGAGACGTACCCGTTTCTTTGTCAGGACACTAATTATACCAACATGCTAAACCCACTATACACCTTCACCATAGTTGTTGCACAAAAATATAAAACCAACACGACATGCATTTTAATAAGCACATGCACTGATTAGATTATGAAAATATTTTGTTGTTTGCGAAATAGTTGAATTAAAGTTAAACTTTGTTTTTTTTCCACATCTTTATCTCTTTTATGTACATAATATATGTAATCATATTGTATGAATTGAAAAAATCTTTTTAATCACTTAATTTTAACTATCCCTTTGTATGTAATAATAAATAATGTGCAATAATTTTTATTTTTGGTATTCTTTAATAATATGCATGCTTCCACTTCCATAATGTTGTATCCCAACTCAACACAGGGCTCCTGATCTCATAGAGTTAGGAATATGATATTATTTTTTTGTATCATGTATTTTTGTATGAATAAATAAATAAATAAATAAATAAATGTGTAGGTATGTTACTGCATACCATGCACGGTCTGTTCATAGAACGCATGGAACCATTGCTCCCCTTAAATTTAGCCAAATAATATTTATAAAATATCATGTTCAATAAATTGATTATTAGTCATAATACCTAATATTTAGATTACTATAAACAAATAATGTACCAATAATTTTATTAATAATCGCAATAAATTGCGGAGGAGGTTTACTATCGCCTTATAAAAAAATGTTAAAAAGCAACATAACCCTCAGGCACATCCATTTGTCAGCGCTGTCACGCCCGTACTAATCGGCGCGTACTTGCTGCATGCTGGTTGCGCATCGATCTCAAGCAAAGAACGATGGCACCAGATAGAAATTCCATTCTATCGCCGTACTGAACGCGCAATCCGCGCGTAGGCGCAAACTAAAATTCTCACTAGGCTGTGGAAGTAATCGAAACAGACCGACACAGTATTTTATGTACATTTTTCATGTAGATGTGACGCGATGCGACCGAAATGCTGCGCCTCGCTATTTTGGCATTTTATCTCTCAACATAATATTATAATAATAAATTATATTGTGATAGAGTAGGAACACAAAATAAAATGTAGAATTCAATTCAAACATTAATAATGATGTTTATTTGTTATAAGAAAAAGTTAATAATCTATTATATTGATTTTTTGCATTCAAATAATAAGCAATTTTCGTTGAAAAGTTATATTTTTTAACAAGATAATATCTATTTTGGTTTCACTGCATATTAGTAAAATAAATTATAACGCCACAAAATACTTGGCAGTTATTCATTATAAGTATATATAGTGAAGTTGGTCGATTTGTTATTACAATTTTTTACTAGATATGTAAAATAATTGTTATTATTTTCATAATAATTTATAATGAAGTGTTACAAAGTGAATGCCGATTCAATTAACAATGTTATTATTTTTGATCATATTTGTAATGTATTTAGTTTGTCTTTAATTTCTTAAGGGCAGTGTATTATATTATTATGTACCAATTACCTATATATTAATTGCTTCCCTGATCAAAAACCCCACCGCACGCCCCTGCTGCACACTTTAAGATTATCAGTTTGTAAAACTATGTAAAAAACGTTTCATACAGTAATTTTTTGTATAGGTTCAAGTAAGAGAAATTAATTGTGTTTAATATTATCAAGCACTTGTGATTGATGATTTTGATTTTTTGCATTTTTTTTTCAGCCACTAAACAAATTATCGAAGGAGAGACCATTGCCAAATATATTTAATATGTATACCATAGTAACTGTCATGTTACAATTTGCTGTACATTTTTGCTGTTTAATATATTTAGTAAAGGAGGCAACGGATAGATCGCCTCCAAGGTAAGAACATTGAAACTCATTTGTTGAATCTCAGTTTAAAATGTTATTTCTGCCACAAATGTTTTAACTTTTCATTAAATAAGACCTCAAAATATTTCGAAAGAGTAAAATAATCTATTATTTTTATTAGTTGTGTAATGTTTAAATTCCTTGTTTATCATATTTTAGGGATGGAAAGCCAAAACTTGCATTAGACTTAGCGGATGATGAAGAAATGGAGTTTGTACCGGATTTGCTCAATAGTACAGTTTACATAATCTCAATGACTTTACAAGTTTCCACATTTGCTATTAATTACAGGGTAATGTATATATATTTTTTATGTCTTCTTTAGTTCATTTTCTATTTATTTAATTCACATAAACGCCCGGAAGGCTTTAACAAGTATAGTACATAGATAAAATATATAAAGTTAGAAATAAAATACAATAAAACCTCGTTTTTACATTCCTGAATTTTAAGTTTTTCTGCTTTTTACACCGAAATGTTCAGGACCTATTTTTCTTCATACATTCTCATACAAATATTCCTTCCAATAAACGTTTTTTTACATTTTTCACCACGTGTGCCACGCGAATGAAGAATAAAAACAGGTAAACAACTAATATAGAATAAATTATTGTCTTAACCTAAATTTAAAGCAGGTGCAGTGTAATTGATGTTTTTGTTTAAGTGTCTTCCTTTAAGGTTAGTTTTAGTTTTCATTTGAACAAAAACGTCATATTGACTTGCACAAATCATGATTCGCAGTTGACAAACATTGAGGAACAATAAAGTTTTAATATCAATAAATTGCGATGTTTAAAACATAAGAATAGAAATATTTAAAGTTATAAAAAAAGATAGTTTAAAAAGTGTAAAACAATTTGGCAGCGATCTATACTATAGTTGTTTTTAGTGATGCCATAGAAAGTGATTCCGTATAAATAAAATTTCCCAACATTTTGGGAAAAAAATATTGTATGTTATTTTATGCAAATTCAACATTTTATTTTTGTTATTTTTTATTTACACATAAAATAATTTTAACATGCTATTTTTAAATCAAATAAAAAATAGATTACATAATATTATTTGAAAAAATACAAAACATAAAAATATTTTTAGTAAAATTATTGAAAATAGTCAAAAAAATATGAACAATTCCCAATTATCACCGTTTTTACAACTTTTCTAGAAAAATATGTACACTAAAGTGTAGCAAATTAATTTTATTTAATTGTAATTCCTATTTTTTCCATACATAAATTCATTTTTCATTTCCTCACTTTACCGTTTTCCTCAGTTGTACACTTTTTTTCTTGCTCCCTTGAAAAACGTAAAAAGGGGGTTTTACTGTATAGAATTTGGTACATTCAAATGCATATTCCTACATATAACTAGTAGGAATATAGAGATGACATAATATACATAAATATTGTAAAACATTTTAATAAATCAATATACCCAGTATGAAAAACTTTTTCCTTCTTTAAAATGTTCTCCATCTCTGTGTGATGTATATCAACAATTTGAAACATAAAACAAAAATGTACTGGTTATTAACAGTCTTCTCAACCATCTATTTCAACCGGACACATTCACAGGGAAATATATTGCCTCTTTTTTGTGTGGTATTTCATTTAGTTTTTTATCATTTGTACTTTTTGCCTTATATGTATCATTTAAATTGAAAAAAATATTATCAACTCAAAATTAAATTGTCTTGCATTATAGTGACTAATGTACTTCTCAGTTTTACTAAAAGAGGTTCTTATGTTTATTAATTTACCTTGTCATTTTTCAGGGTGAACCATTTATGGAGAGTTTAACAGCAAATCGTCCGCTACTGTACAGTGTTATGTTCTCAGGAGGAGCAGTATTAGTTTTAGCTTTCGGATTAATGCCGGACTTGTCAAATATGTTTGAAATAGTGCCTTTCCCCACAGAGGTAAGATTCTCTCAGGTCATTTGTAATTTTAAAGATGGAACCGATCTATTATTATATGTATATTCCTCACTTAACACAAATGTTATTTCTAGCAGGTCATGACAAAAACAATAAGATACAGATAATTAATATTACTTTTATTTTTATTTTATTTTGATAAATATTTCTTAATCTCGATTATACTTTATAATCGAGGGCCCTGGACCGAGATTATAGCAATAAGTTTACCTTATCTATGTAATTTACTTGATTCATTAAAATATTACATTTTTAAAAATCATTCTGATGATCTAATATGTTTAAATAAATACTTATAAATAAAACATAAATAAAATGCATTTATTAAAAGTACAATACAATCAGTTAGAAGGGTATATTATCTGAAACATTAGTAAACAAAATCTGTACATGATTTCCCCCACTTTTCTAGGGATCTGGTTCTATTTCTGTGTATGAAATAAAATCAGCCGATAGCTACTTTTAGATTAAAATACTAAATGGAGGAAATCGAGTGGAAATTAGTCTGCCTTGTTGTGTAGTGGTTTGCCTACTATGCTTGAGGTCCCGGGTTGCATTCTTGGCAAGATCGACGTGAAATATTCATTTTAATAGCGGTTTTACACTGCAATATTTTGTAGTTTCTGGATTTGCACTTGAAGCCTAAAACAGATAATCTTCACGTAACAAATGATCGAGATTTGCCATATTTGGTATGTCAATCCAGTACCCTATGCACCATTATGTGCGGACAAGGGATGATGATGATATATGGGATGAAAACCTTTAAAAAGTCACAATTTACTGTCATATCACTAGCTAAGGATGTAGAACGCGATCCGAAAAATTGAGCTATTGAAAAAAAAATTGCTGAATATGTATGTTTAAAAATTAATTATAATTTTGTTATAAAATTGTCTATTTGATGATTATGTGTAACACTTTTGACTGTATCCAAAGGATTGCAAATTTGGTATTTAATTATGTTCATCTTCTTCAAATGGTGCCACTCCACTGTGGAAGTTGTGTATCATCATGCTAATTGTTATTTTCGCTCACACAGTCACTCTGAATAAGAATTTGGAGCTACAATAGAACCACTCTGATGTTTTTAAGCCAGGAAATACAAAAGACTTGTTCCTTTATTCCTTTTTTTTTTCAACTTTTCCCTGTAAAGTGATTTGGTCTATTTTGTAATTCTCTCCCTATGTAAAATTTTCTTAAGCAATCTTCTTGCTGATGTTGATTTATTTAATACAAATATGTATGTCTCGTCAAGACTTTTTGTTCTAAATTGTTATTCTTTTTCTATAGTTTTCAAAAATATTGCTTAAAAATAGCCTTTAATGCGCATATGTGAAAAAAAAAATAGACTTCTGTTACACTCCAATCAGTCGAGGAAGCCTAAATCAATAAAATATGTTTTTATTTTCAGTTCAAACTAATCCTCATACAAGTATTGGTCGCCGACGTGGTATTAGCTTATCTGGTGGATCGAGCATCTTTGTGGTTATTTGGTGAAGGAAAATTACGAGCCCTTTAAATATTTTTCTTTAATCCTAGTTTGTGGACTGACATTTTTACTTTTTTTTTGTTGTTATGGTTATATTTAATAGTGAAATTGTTTTAAGATACTCTGTGGTGAATTTTTAAATCAGTTGTCCTTTGACAGCTGGTCGGCATCCTTAAATTTTATTTGGTTATAATATTCAATCATAAATGCAGTGTACTCAGGGAATAGCAAACGTGATACAAAATCTTAAACTTTGGTATTTTTTGTTTCGTCTTCTGTTCTGTTCATCATATTTTCTTTTTTAAAACGGGTGCCAACCCACTAACATAAAACTGTTAATTATTATTTTTTTCTTTGTAATATGTTTTGATCACATTTAGTCATTTTAGAAGCTTATTTGAATTATAATGATATCAGATTTCACATTCCTTAAGCTTATTCAGTTTTATAAATTACGCTGATAAGTTTAATATAATATTTTTTTAATTAAGTAGTTAATCCAACCTCGCTAATACAGTGTTTTAGCTATGGCAGAACCTTAGCTCAAATACACTTAGCTCATTTTCTTTCCGATAATAATGTTGTGGAATAATCTATATAGATATCATCCACCTCAGAATTACCACCTTAGAATTTTTTTTATTTTTATTTATGTCCAATAGCACAATACAATAATCTCCTTGTCGATAGCAAATTTGAGAATTCAGTATGATTGAAACCTTAGTTAGTAATTTTAAAAATCATGATTCAAAATCACAAAATTTTGTGCTTTAAATATAAATATAAACATTTTGCATTTATTTTATTTTGTTTAAATCAAAGAAAATTATGACCACATTCTAACTGTGTTATATTTCAAAACATACCTGAGTTTAAATAATTTTAAATTACTGTTATATTTACGTACTGAATTAGTCTACGTACTTTAAATGCCAAACTTTCATATTGAAGGTCTCAATTGACTAAAATTTGTAGTTTGTAAGAAACAAAATATGCAACAAAGAGCTACAATAAATTGAATGTCATTTTTAAAATGTATTAAAGTGACACATGTAAGCTAAACAATGAAGCGTCAAGTGTTAATGTGACCACCTTTCAATGTAAGTTAAGAAATAATATAATTTTTTGACTGGCTCTTAATGTAAATAGAATTATGAAGAAAAAAACATAATTTATGTATAAATTATTCTGTGTTATGCAATAAACTTTTTTATCTGTAGATGCAAATGTATCGAAATTTATATTTTATTTGCAATAAATAGTATTTTGAACACGACAGTCTTTGCAAAAGCTTAGTTTTTATTGTCTGATTATAAGTTGAATGAGTTTAACTAAAAATGTAAAATAAAATAAATGTGAACTTTCATTACGTAATTTCTTTAATGACTTTTCCAGAATTAAATTAATTTAAATAAAATTAGACACTCTTTTGCATCCTCTGTATAAGCACTTGTGTTTTTTATAAAAATATCATGAATATTTTTTTTCTAATTCCTATCCAATGATGTCATGACTGCATTGGTCAATGGATTGCGGAGTATCTTGGTGATTTGTTACATGGAGGTAAGGTGATCAATCTTAATCTTAAGATACCTGTCCAGGGTAACAGTGAGTATTACAATAATTTAAAATGACTTATATAAATACTGTTTTGACCCAATTCAATTTCAATTCTTTCATCCGTTTAAAAAAATCAATAAAATCAAATAAAAAAGATGGAAGAATTGAAGCAATATGTTTGAACATAGGCAGCATAGTTAATGTTACAGGCTGTATATTTTTATCATTGCCATCAAACTAGCCAACGACAGGCAATGAATCCTAAAAATACCTAGATTTAAATATTTCCTTGTCGAAATTATTCTCCCTTTTTGTAAATCCAAAGGTCTGAATTTTAAAATTATGGATTTTTTTTTGATCTGGAAAATTAAAGCCAAAATTACTTAATTTTGTCATTGATGATTGTAAAATGATGATACTATAATATATGTATTACATGTAATATTATGTACATTCCAAATTATTATATATTTTTTTTATCAAAAAAAATATGGGTGCACAATAAATATGAAAAAAGTTGATGCAAATTTTTAAATTTTATTTATTTATTGTGTTTACAGCCATTAAATGAATTGGTTTGGAATGATTGAACGATTTAAAATTACTAAATTAAAAAGTGTTTTAAAAATTATTGAATTGATAACCTATTTATATTATTACTTATGTATGTGTTGTTATTTTGAAATATTTATTTTAAAAATGAAAAAAGTTTGAAAACAATGGTTTTGCATATTATGTACGTATATAAAATAGAATAATGTTGTAAGTCCAATTACAGATTTAATTTGAAAAAAATTATGTTATTAATTTATTTCTTTTATTGTACACTATTTATGTCAGCTATGATATCCCGTTGAAACTAAAACTTTTTATGTGAGCTGATTAAAAATGTTTAATGGAGCTTTAGTTATTTATTTATTAGCATATATACCTATGCCCAAATTTATTTCATATTTTTAAAATTAAAATCCACTTCGTTATAGACTAACTTTTTTTGTAAAATAAGGGTTTTTGGTTCTGTTTCTGTAATGCATCCACCTCATTTTGGGCCAGCTTACCTTTTGATTATCCGAATAGACTTTTCAAATTAAAGTTTATTTTCCTGTTGGTTCTGCAGAGATGAAATCAGACTAACATTTCTTTAATGTGGAATTGTGCTCCGGTGTTTTCTACCAATTTCATCCAGTCTTGTAGAATGTAAATGAATAAGTTGTTCTTCTTCTTTTCCTCAATGTGAGAGAAATCAATATAATTTTCTAAATAACTGTGGCTAGGAACCATAAATTTGTGATCTACAGTCAATGGATGTGTGTGCAACTACATAAACCCATATTTGGGAAATAATACAGTTCCTATTTTTAATTTCATTTTCATTTCCTAATATTTTATTTTCCTAATACGCAACTATCACCTTAAGCAATAAGGTGTTAAGTTTTTATTTTAGAGGTTTCTCATATTTAAGAATGCAACAGGCAACTTCTGATGCCCATGAGATGCTGTATATTTTGGCCACATATAAATATCAACGCTGGAAAGTAGGAAAATACGTATTATTTTGGGTGATACATAATTTAAATTAAAATACAAGATTCTTTTTTAATTATAAAAAAAACTTTAATTGGCTCCTCTGTAAAGTTGCTACATGTCGCTTGGGAACTTTTTCCTTTCCAGCGTCGATATGCATGTTTTGTGTGACAATTATGGATTCCAAAATTGTGTCCATAATTGTCGCTTGTAGTATATCGAATTAGTGTTTAGATTTGATGTAGGCAAAGTTTTTTTCAAGTCCAATGTTATTAAATTAAAGCCATGTTCTGCGGGTTTCATTATATCTTTTTTTTGCTTCAAGACAAGAGTCAACTCTGTTTAGATAGAAATTTGCAGTCGATCACAAGTATTACATGTGCAGCCTTTTTATTTGTAAAAAGAGAAATTAAACTCTGTATTGAAAGTCTTGTGATAAGTACACAGTTTAGTTCTATTTTCCTCAAACTTATTTTCATAAAACGTTAACATTTTTGAGATATTTAGATCTGTAGACAAACAGCGCTTATTTAGATTATGATGCCTTAAATGACTTTTAAAACGAGAAAAACTTTTATACTCTAGTTCTATTGCCAAATGTTCCTTCTCTAGACATGACAGTTTCCAGATTGTTATAGAAGAATTCCACATTGTGGCAATTGAATGATATGGCTCTACTTTACTGCATCCTACAAGCATTCGCAAAGTAATGTGGGGGTCTCTCTTTCTTCTCTACAACCAATGTACAATCAATGCATGTGGCTTGGTTTTGTGCCATTTTTAGGTATTGCGTATGGGATGTGCATCAATCTTAAAATGGCTCTTATTTTCTATACGTCATAATTTTTCAGGCATCACGGATTTTTTCTTCACTATGGAGTCCAATCATAGAATTAAGAATAGTCCAGAAATCGCATACGCACATCAAACAGAAGACGACTAAACTACTCATAAATGAGTAGGTTTACGTTTTGACCCTTTAGTTTCTTTGTAAACGTCGTTCAGTACACAACTCCTGATTTGAATTCAACTATGCCGTGTTGTGTCCTTTTAAAGTGTGTTTTAAAGAAACAGGATGGTATCACATTTAATGTGTAATTAGCAAATGAATGTGTAAGTAGCAAATGTATTACTTAAAAATTGAATTATTTTTCCATCTGTGGTGATTCTGTAGCTAAAATTTTACATTATCTTCAAAAAACCAAATATTAACATGATATAAAAATATCTGTTTTATGTAAAATAAAATTTGTTTTAAATTTTAAGTTTAAAGTTCATTAATTTAATTACTCTTATTAAATGACCCCTTACTACTCTGTTGTGTCAATCAATATTTCCGCGTGCACAATAAAATTTTAGAGAAATTAACAGATTGCTTTTCAGAACATTTAGGTTTGTAAGTCAAAATTCTTGATGGAAGTTCATTGTAATTTATTATATAAATAAAAGACGAGTGATACTTTAATCCACAAATTCGGAAAATCCAGTGACCGGTTTCATCGCTTTCGCGATATCTCCACCAGTCTCGAAGATGTCGCGAAAATGATGAAACCGGTCACTGGATTTTCCAAATTTGTGGATTAAAGTATCACTCGTCTTTTATTTATATAATAGATTGCTTTTTTTTTACCTTACATTTGTGTTATGTTTATATTTTTTCCCATCGTGCAACATCACGCGGCGACATCACGTATGCGCGCGGCGAAGTGGGGCATAGTGGGGGGATTATTGGACACAGTCCGATGTATTCAAATGTGATTTTACGCTCCTTCTGGACTATTCTTAATTCTATGAGTCCAATATTGATCTTCCTCTTCCTGTTTTCTTTCGTGGAATTTTTATCTACAAAAAATCATTTCTATTAATAAAACTTCACGGGTTGCAGTGGATCGTGATCCACAATATCAGTACTACCAAAAAAATAATACCATAAAAAATATTGCGTCTACTGTTTAGCAACAATATGTTACATGTACTTTAAACAAAATAAATTTATTTGGACAGAATAAACCTTTTGGTAGGCAGAATAACACCGTTTGAGGGTAGCAATAACAAAAATAATGTAATATAATCAATTTTAATATTAGTGAAAACAGCTAACAATATATCTATACGAAAGTAAATCAATAATCTTTTATTATAATTTTCTCATTTTTAGTGAAAAAAAAATTGTGTTATAATATTAGCACTCACTTTTTAACTTTTTGATATCTATCGTATTCTTCCAGTAGTAGACTTTATTTAAAATTAAAATAAATTGTATACACACACACACACATGCCATGCCTTTGTGGGGCTTTCTTTTTTTTGTGCTATTGTAATAGTTTTTTTGTATTTGTAACTTATGTATACCTATTGTAAAATGCAAAGAAAATTAAAAAAAAAATCAAGTCAGAGCAGTCCATTTGGGAATTTAAGATTGAATTATTTAAAAATATTATGGTACATTATTCTTACTATAATGAATAATCTTATATATTATTATTCTAAAAATGATTGATTGTGTGTCTCATGTACGAGTCCGTTTCACACGTATCGTGCCAATCCAGTCGGTCCGGTAAAATTCGGGTGGGTGGATACTTATTTATTATTTTATCTTGGTTTTATTTATTTAGTTTCTACTCGCGGGTGAAAATTTTGCTAAAAGAAATTGAGTGAAGATTAGTTGGCCTCGTGGTGTATTGTTTCATGTGTTTACCTACCTATTGATAAATGAAATAATAATAAAAAAATATATTAGTAAATCCACCATAAGATAATTTACGGTACCGTGATACGGCGGATATGAATTTGACCTCTATCCTTTAAGTAAATCAGATTTATTTTCGTCTGATAAAATTTGTCGTTTAAAGCTCATTCGGTATTGCATCGTCTAAACGCTGTGTATGAGGGAGAAAGGAGTTTAAATTTCTCGCTTATAACTCCAATGAAATGTCAAAAGTCATAATATTGAAATGACGAAACAAGTTGAAAATAATCACGAAATTTTAGTAATATACATTATTTTTCTCTAATTTGTAACTATACACCGTTTAAATGTCACATTGTAAAATTTCAACGTTTCAATTCAATAACATTCAAAAAACGCTTCTCGATTTTATGAATTACGAAATTAAATGCTCTAATTTTTCCTATGTGTAAGAAAACTTTTTTATATCGAATTTTCTGTAGCTCTGAACTCCCTCATTATTAAAAATTCTAAATATTAATTTTACATTGTAACATTTTAAAAATTATTACCCATATACTATTTTCATATATTTTTTATTTATTAAAAATTTTAATCATGTCCCTTTCCAAGCACAAGAGTTTTTCTCTTTTTTGAAAAGGCATTGCGAATTTTACCTACTTACTCAGCCTTCGTCTTGAGTCCAGTGTTGAATAAAGGCCTCTCGTTTGGACCTCCACAATTCCTTGTCAGCTGCCATCCTTCGCCACTTTGGACCTGCAACTCTTCTGATGTCGTCGAACCATCTGGTCTGGGGCCTCCCTGGGCTTCTGCGTCCTGTTCTTGGTCCATCACCTTTTTGACCATCTATCGTCTGATATCCGAGAAACATGACCCGCCCAATTACATTTTAGTTCCGCAATTATTTTTCCCACATCCGTAATTTTGGTTCTTTCCCTGATCCATTGATTCGTCTTGCGATCCCTGAGCGAGATGTTTAAATCGTATGTAAATTTAAGAATTCATTGTAGCAGTGTATTTAAGCTGTGTAAAAAAATATATTAAGACCCAAGACACTTTACAAAGACCCACAGTACTTTTTTTTTTTACTTTGAAGTGGTTTTAACCATTCAGAGTATTAGTAAACTACTTAACTTATTTTTTTATTTTATTTTTTTATATTTTTCTTTCTGTTGACGCCCATGGGGCTTTTACATTATACATACTATATAATAAGAAAAAGTTACACATTAAACATAATTAACATTTTATCAAATATAAAAATTTAAAAAATATATTTTTTAAATTTAAAAATAAAGGTACATAGTTAACATAATACACTATTAAGACATAATAATACATTAATAATAATACATACATTATATTATGTTTATAATATAAGGCATAGTAGGATTAAAATAAAACATAATTATTATTTTTTTTTAATTTTTTTTTTTACACCGGGAAACTAAACTTTAAAGTGAAGTTATCCAACATGTTGAAAACTGAAAAGGGTTTTATAAACTAAAAATATAAAACATAACACGGGCTAACTGGGATTATGAATAGATTATGAATAGATTTTATCTGGGATTATGAATAGATTTTTAAAATGTAACAGCAGGCGCGTTCCGCCCATACATACTGTGGATGCACACGGCGCATCCCTTAAATAATAATAAAAAATAACATTTATTTTAATATGAAAAATTATAAATATTAAAAAAAATAACAATCTCCAAATATTCCTAAAATTATCCTCGAAAACGTTTATTTACAAATTCAAATAATATTTTCAGTATACATGCCTACCTACATGTAATTATGTACGCCTATTTCCCATATCTATGTTCTGAATATCAAGGTACCTTGGCCTTGATAGTATTCGTCATATACGCTGAAATCTGGATACTACCTACTCTTCATTTTGAGTTCAGTCGTATTACAAATGTTAGAATTTCCGCATACGTTATTGTATTATTGGTATTTTACGGTAATTTTACCAGATTTTGGTAAAATGCGGTACTTTTCGGTAAAAAACGAATCTGGCGTAATAATTTTTATTTATCTAAAATATAATAAATACGAGTAGCTTTGTTTTAAGACGCGTTACATGACAGTGAAAACTAGGTTTCAATTCATCGGGTGGTTGTCGTGATTTATGGGACGTTCAAGGTCATTCGGTATGTACTTTTTACACTTTTTTTATAATTAAAAAGGTTATAATGTTTTGAAACTTAACAGGATCGGTGGACATAGGGCCCTTAAGTAAAATCTTAAGTTTGTGACCTTGCCGCCATTTTGAAAATAAAATTGAAACAGTTTTTTGCGTATAATTACTTCCCTATAGATTTTATAGAAAAAAAATATGCGAAAGTATGAGGAAATAAAATTTACCCGAAAATCTTTCTAATTTTTTTTTCATCGGACCAATATTTTTCAAGATACACGTTTAAACATCAAATACATTTGATTAAAATAGCGGAAAAGCGGTATTTGCAAAAAAAAATCACTAATTATTTGATAGTTGACTAATCTAAAGTCATTATCATCGTCATTATTCCATGTCTGTCACCTAGTTGGAGCAGATGGTGTTCACACAGATTCTCCGGGCATCTTGGTCGGCTTCCAGCTCCAGTGCATCCTCACAAGTTAGGTTCGCATCTCGTAGTTCTGACATGAAGTGCCAACTAAATTAGTAGACGTCGAGACGTCCAGGACGTCGAGAACCTGATGCCTTGTAAAGCAGGCTGAAGTAGCTTATGTAATATAAAATTATTTTTATATTATAATGTACACTGTTTGATGTATTTGTAATATCTACGACCTGTATATTTGTAAATTTCAATACTTTCATCAGAACACGCGACTGCTAGTAAAAAAACTCTTTTAAAAACCATTCGATTTTAAAAACTTCAATCGCTTATACCTTAGATATTTACCTAACTATCTTCCGGTTTTTTTTCCGGTTTACAGGAAGCCAATTCGCCAATCAGCCGAACTCGCCAAAGACAGCTTGTGACGTCACACGCGGAGTAATTTAAAAATTACAAAACTTTAAAAAATCTTAGCGCTGATAATACGATACACAAAAACTTTTTTTTGAAATATCTTAGTTTGATAGTCTTTTAACCAATTAAAAATATTAAAAAACCACTGAACTTCCTTATTACTTCACGATATTTTACTCGATTGATTTAAAAGAATACTGAAGTTTGTAATATATCTCGCTCAAAAAAAAACGTAGAGATACTAGTGTTCTGGGAGAAAAAAAAAGTAGTTAGATTACATTCTTAACTCAAAACAGCCAAATTTAGACTTGCGACGGTGTACTTCTGGGGGTGCGAAATATACGAGTTAATATTTTCTCTTTTGATGACAAGTTTTCGTAATAAATGTAATTAAATATTTGTATATAATCACTTACCGACTTTTCTATGTCTACCGGTTTAGAAATTTTGATATTTGTGCTCAGAACACATGAGACATGAGGTGTCTTCATAATTTCTCCGAATTCGCAAATCACCTAATCATTTTTAATAAAGATACAGGAGTTAAAACCTTACATACAAATAATAAGAGATTGAAGTAAATAATATGGAATTATTTTACATTAGGAAGTCTTCAAAAAATAATGTCTCTTTTATCAATAAGCAATAAAATAATTAAGCTTTAAATATTGTAAAATTATCATTTCAATTCGAAGCGAAGCAAATTTTCAATATCTACATTTAATAGAAACCCGTATAACCGAAAATAAACTTCTTCACAGAGGTATCTTATTTTCAGGAAATAACTGAAGCTATCGATATTTTCCTGTCGCGTTTTTATTAGTGTTATTACGGTGGAATAATTGGATCGGTTCGCACGTATCATGCAGTCTAAACCGCGCTGTTCAAATTAGTTCAATAAGAAATAGTCCACGCATACCCCATTCATCCCTGTGCGGCGCGGGGAGGGAGTAACGAGGCGCGGGGGAGAGATAGGGGTATCATTATCTTCGTGTCGCCTTCCCTCTTCAGTGGCTGTTCGTGAAAAAACAGCAGGAATTTCTCAACCTCAAAATGGATTTTTAAGTAGGTGTACAGTGTGTCACCTTCATCGCCTAAGCTACAAATCGGGTTGCCAACTTTTTCTGAGACTTCCTGGACAATATTGCCGATAACTGAAATATATAATATAAATAAATATATGCAAACGGTGCACCTCTAGTTAAGTTTAGACTTATGGAGTTCTCTACGTACAATTATTTGTGTAAAAGCACACAGTATCAAATGGGAAACCACTTAACATAACATACCTACCTAGTATTTCAAGGATTTTTAAAATGTATTATGTATTTTTTATTATAAACAATAAAAATAATGTTCTTTCATTATATTATTTATTATATTTAGCCTGGTAGTCCACTTTTATACAAAGTAATAGTAAGAAATCTAAAAATAATAAATCGAAAACTATGTTACGAGTTTATTAATAGAAATAACTATTTTAGAGTGTAGGTGATATTAGTCCATAGCTATTTCTGAAATTCCGAGAAATTTTGACACTCAACCAGAATTCTGAACAGCAACTTCAATTCTTGCACAACCCAGGACCAGTTAACAACCCTAGCTACAACCCATTGCTTACTTATCGGGTCCGGACTTCAGACCTCGCCACTGCAACGTGCAGCGACATATATCGCCTTGTCAGTGGCTATCCTCAAATCATCCTCTTCACAAGTTAGCTGCATTTGTGGACACCGCAGTAGACGAGGACCATCCTGCACCTTTTCACAATCGCAGTTTCTGTCAACTCTCTCCGGAAAACTGCACCTATGTTGATTACATTTGCGCCTACCCTTAGTCTATTGAGAGCTTTCCACGTAGGGAAAAACTGTGGCCGGTTTTTGTGCTTTCGGATGGCGTTATCCTGAGCCTATTGCTGAGTTCCTCTCTCCACAGATCCTCTCTGCGTTATCTAGCAGATGTCTCTAAGTCAGTTGTGACTTTGAGGAAACTTCTTTTCGATCTCAGTCTCGAAGGAGCCTTTCGATGGTCGTAAAGGGGATGTCTAGGGTCATGAATTTGTTTGTGTCTCTCGGTATTTCACGATTCCTAATATAGGGTTAAGTTTGTGCACCGGTGCGGGCTTAAGGCAGCCGGACATCAGTCGCGCTATGTCATTTACAGCAATATCCACTTGTTTAGCGTGTAGGAGAAATATTCTTCCCTACCACAAGTCTTCGGCTGTCTCTCTTCAGTTTCTGATACCCAAGGGTGAGATGTTTTTCCACTGATGATCCAACTACTCCAGTTAACGTCTTCTTTGCATTAGTTTGTTAGCCTTTTAGGTGATAGGTTGTTATCCATCTTTGCTAACTACTATTAATAGTAGCTCATATACATTATAAACAATTTTATTCACATTATACATATTTTTTATTATCAATTCCAACTCTTTCTGATCTACCTATATAAATATTTGTTTTCGACGAAAACAATTGCCATCCTACGAAATGATTCGATAATCCCGCATTCCTAATCTCTTTCGACAAAATTATTATTATTTTTCTGACCTAAATTTCGGTCTCGACCAGTTTTGGCCAATAAAACGAGTTTCGTATGCAGTTTCAGATGCAAGTCAACCTCGATAGCTCTGAAAAGAACTATCCACCCGGTCCAAGTGGTATGAAGAGGCGAAAGTAGTCGTCGTTCTATTATTTTATATACAATGCCTATGCTATATTCTCTCCGGTATCGCTAAGGCCAGACAGTCCCGAAAGCGAACAGATACTGGGGTTCCTAACCAATTTCTTCCAAGTTCGCGCGTCTGGAGCAAATGTACATACCTTAAATAATTAAAAACATATTTAATAAATTAACAATTAAAAACATATTTAATTGAAGCAGATTGTGACAACAAAGTTATCAATGTACTCTTTAAATCTTCAACAAATAAATCGTACCCACTTATCGCATTTCATAAGATTTAGCAATATACATTGAAAGTTCGGCAAATGTGGCTGTCGTTTTTTTACGTCGCGTTGTTTAATACAGTGATATTAAATAGTGTCATCTTATTGGATTCATTTACCATTGAGATATAATATCAAAAGATAACACTTCATACAAATCCGAGATAAAAAGTCGTCCCTAAAGGAAAGGAATGACCAGCGGAGGGAACAAGAATCGTCCCGTCATATTACGTCGACTTTGACAAGCAAAACAAGTAGTACAGTAAAAAACACGGACTGTTTACATCGGTCTACTGTAAGTTCTATTTAGTATGTCGCTCCCTTGCACAAACGCACCGTTCATCACCTTTGTTTATCGTTTCACTATACGCCCGATTAACTGAGCAGAACAGAGACAGGAGATAGCTGGTAACATATTAATAAAACGTTTTTAACATTAAAACAGCATTTTTTTAAACAAGTATTGATTAAGATGTCTTTAACGTTTATATTGTATTTAATAACATTATGTACCTAGCTGCTTTAAACCTTTAACTGCATTTCTTTAGATTTATTTATTTAAAAAAAAAATTAAACCAACTTAACTTCTAAACACAGTTTTATATTTTATTTCTTTACATTATATTTTTTAAAATTTATGTTGTTCATACACTCATCTTTTTATTTTTATTTTTATACCAACTATACTTCTTAACACTGATCCTATCTTTAATTTCTTTTTATTGTATTTTTTTAAATTTATTTTGTTTATATACTCATCTTCTTTTTTAATACCAACTTAATTTCTAAACACTGTTCTATATTTTATTGCTTTACATTGTATTTTTTTAATTTTATTTTGTTTATATACTCATGTTTTATATAACTCCCATGTATGTAAAAGCCTTATGGGCGAGAAAAAATAATTAAAAAAAAAAGATAAAAAACATTACCAGATTCACATAAAATCGGATAAAAAGTGTTTGGAATCGTCGCGCGTCGTGGAAAACATTGTTATATTTTATAGTTCATTATGTAATCCTGTGCCAGAAATTAAAGAACATGCAGATCATATTGTATCCATTCCATGTTCCTATACTTTCTCAAATATTTCCCAATCACAAAACTGAATGAAATTCGATTTCCATTTACAGTCCGCCTTTTCGTTAACATTTTGGGTTATACCGTTGCTTTTTTAGATCGATTTGTACAGTTTTTTAGTGTACATATAGGCATTTTAGTAATTGCGAGGCGCAAAGTAGCCGGTGAACGCTCGCTACAGACTAAAGCTTTTTCTACCAAACATATGCCAATTGGACGCAGGTTGAGGAACATATTTCAAACGCTCATGTTTGCTCTAGTTATGTACCTTAATTGATACCGTATTTCTTGAATAAATATCCTAGGTGTAATTCTACGTCACTGGGTTTCTGCAGCGGGATTGGGAAAGCAGTGAATATTGTTTGTTAACGAGAGACATTATGTACCTATAGGTAGGAGAAGGAGTATGTTCCCTTCTCGTCATACGTAGATAGTAGATATGTGTGCCTGTGTTTGTTTCTAGTTTGTACAGAGATTGGAACTTAGTTTTTCCGACAACTTTCAAGTGGTGATAACATTTTGCAAACGAATCTAATTATAAAATCAATAAAAAAATTACCAATAAAATATCGGAATTTACGTTAAAAAATACGTACGTTAAAATACGTCTTCGAGGATGATACATGGCCGAGTTTAAATGAAAGCGCAAATCACACGAACATAGAATTAAGAATAGTCCAGAAACCGCATACGCACATCAAACAGAAGGACTAAACTATTCATAAATGAATAGGTTTACGTTTTGACCCATTAGTTTCTTTGTAGACGTCGCTCAGTACGCAACTGATGATTTGAATTCAACTATGCCGTGTTGTGTCCTTTTAAAGTGTAGAAATACTGCTAGGATCTTAAAGAAACAGGATGCAATCACATTTCATGTGTAATTAACAAACGAATGTTTAAGTAGCAAATGTATTACTTAAAAATTGAATTATTTGTCCATCTTTCAGATTGTCGAAGAAACAAAATGGAAATTTCGTTAGTGTTGCCAGGGTAGAATTTTTTACCCTACTTGCTCATTTAATTAAAGAATGAATGAAAATTAGACCTCGGATTAAACAACGCCGTGGGGGACATTTGAACGACATTATCTTCAAAACACTAAATATTATTTAACACAGTGATTCCCAAAGTGGTCTATATCGACTCCCAGGGGTCTACGTCAACGAAAAAAAAATTTGAGGGGTCTAAGAAATGAAAATGGGGGTCCACGATAGTGGATCTCAACATACACTGATAGTACATATCAGTGGCGGTATTTCCATAGAAGCCCATAAGCCCGGCTTGCCTAACAACTCCAAAGAAAAATTACGAAATCTGAATCAAATAATTAAAAATACGTTATTAATGCATCGTCGTTTTCAAATTATCGCGCGTTCGTCAGCGTTCGAATCATACATTAGAAGCATTTGGCCGACACGAACCGAGCATAGCCGAGGAAATCCGAACCTTTCTCCGTATCTGTTAGGTGCAGGCGATACAAGTGTAGCCATCTCGTTGAGTCTCGCTCACTCTTATTGGGTTCAGTACAGGCTTCTGGTTCTAGTAAAATGTATCAGACTTTTGGCATAAAAACACAACTTTAAATCATAAAATGTGGTACACACATGGCATTTTGTATGGAATTTTGAAGCCCGCTTCATTAACGTGAACTTAGCTACAAGAAAGCGCTTCACAATTCACTTGTATCGAACGAATTTCATTATTGTTATCTGTTTCTGTTCATATGCTCTTCCGTCAAACTGTTATCAACTAGTTTTACGCCTTTGAAGAGTTCGAAATACATAATTAAACACGCTTATTTTAGGAATTATTAAGATTTGAATAAGTTTTCTTATTATTTTTGCACGTTTTCGTTCAAGCGTCATAATGAGTTCGGATACTGCCATCGTCCCTTGTGCTGATTTAAAGTGTTTGAAGGAATTAATTTATAATGGAAAGGTGAGCGCATTGAATTTCATTTTAAAAAAAGAAATGATTACATCTCAAAGACCTACTCCTGATTTGAAAATATCCCAAACTGTTAAATTACATAAAAGGAATTTTAATCGATCAGTATACAAAACTCGTTGGATTGCCGGTTGCTCTCATTTAAATAAATTATTTTGTTGGTATTGCGTTTTTTTTCCAACGACAAAAATGTATGGAATTCTGCCGGTTATGATGATTTAAACAATTTAACAAACGCCATAAAAAGACATCAAAATACACATAAGCATTTGAACGCTGTAATATGTTTCCATAATTTCGGTAAACAAAGAATAGAAACTTCCATATCTCGGCAATTATCTGAGGAGATAATTAGACATAATTTGAAAGTAGACCATAATCGAAGTGTTTTTCAGCGTTTAGTCGATGTTGTGTGCCATCTAGGTCAACAAGAGCTTCCTTTTAGGGGGCACGATGAGTCCGAAACATCACTGAATAGAGGCAATTTCCTAGAGCTCGTTTCATTGCTGTCTAAATATGATCTTGTTTTAGAGAAACATATGCTGCAAAGCAACAAACAGGGTCCCAGTTACCTGTCTAATAAAATACAAAACGATATTATTTGCAGCGTATCGGAAGTAATGAAAAATCGAATAGAATCGGAAATAAAAATGTCTACTTTTGTTTCAGTAATTATAGATGAAACGCCAGATATTAGTAATAAAGAACAATTATGTATGATATTTAGATATTTCTCTGGAAATGATATACATGATCGATTTTTAGGATTTATTGACGTGTCCGAAAATCGAACCGCAGATGTACTTGCTGAGATTATTATGCATTACATAAATATTTATGACTGCAAAAATAAATTAGTTGCGCAAAGCTACGATGGCGCAAACGTCATGTCTGGAGTAAGAAACGGAGTGCAACAAAAAATTAAAGAGTTTTGTCCTCAGGCTATTTATATTTGGTGTAATGCCCATATATTAAATTTAGTTTTATCCAAGTCTTGTAGCAGAATTGGCGAAGTCAGTTCATTTTTTTCTGCCCTTCAGGCTTTGGTTCATTTTTTTAGCAACAGTACAAAAAGATCTGCTTATTACGATAAATTTTGCAGTAAAAAAATACCACACATTTCTGCAACTCGTTGGGCGTACTCATCGCGTACTGTAAATATTATATTTGAACAAAAAAATAATCTTATTGACTTATTTACTGAAATGGCTGACAATCCTCAGCAATGGGAAGGTGATACAAATTTGTCCGTGGAATCTTTTTATAATTCTTTAAAATCTTTTAATTTTAATTTTTTCTTGGAAGTATTTCACGTAATATTTGAAAAAACCGATAGTTTGTATAATATCATACAAAAATCGCAAGTCGACGTGGGTTACTGCAGCAATAAGATAAAGGAATTTCATAAATGGTTGAGTAATGATTTTCAATCTCAATTTGATAAAATATATGTCGTTGCATCGCAAAATAATTCTGCCCCTCGCTTAAGACGAAATGTATCGTGTGCTCGTACGGAATACAAAAGAATTTTCATCCAAATTATTGATAACATATCTTCCGAAATTAATGATAGATATTCTGAATTATTCAAACTCCATTTTTTTCAATTGCTAAACAACAAACTTTACGACGGGTATAAACTGAATTTTCCAAATAGTGAATTTGAATCTTTAGAATTACACTACGGTAATTATTTTGATAAACAATCATTAAAAAATCAATTAATATGTCTGTACTCTTCTTCGGAATTAAAAGATTTTAATGTTTTTCAGCTTGTAGATTTTATTAACGAAAATAGTCTCGAAGATGCATTTTCAGAGTTGCTAAGGTTAGCTCATTTGGTGGTTACTATACCAGCTACAAGTGCTTCAGCAGAACGCGCATTCTCAGCTTTAAAACGAATACACACGTACTTAAGAAATACACAAGGACAAAATCGCCTTTCCGAACTCTCTATGATAGCCATAGAAAAAAAACTATTAGCAGATCTCAAACGTTCAGTGACTTTTTATGAGGATGTTATAAAATCGTTTTTGAAAAAAGATAGGCGGTTCGCTTTAGAATACAAATAAAAATATTTTAGCACGTTGCGCAGCTATTTTCGTCTAATTTTAAATATAATATATTAGGTACGGATACATTTTCTATAATATTAAAGCTTTATTCATAGTTCATAATAATGTTTGGGCAAATATGTTTTTTTTGGGTTATTATTAATTGTTTGTTTTCCTATCTACAATATACCAAACTGATGTTTATACTTTATCAATCATTCTTGTTGTATTATATGTATATATAATATTACGTATATTATTTTGCAAATATGCACTTTATCAATCTTTCTTATTATATTTATACGTATGTATTTATGAGTTCCGATGATGATTATTAAACACTATGCAATCTATGCATGTCATAATATGGTGATGGTACTCATTGGTGATGGTTGATATCTGAGGAACAATTTTCATATAAACATATTTTATTATAGTGAACATTTCCTATATTTAAAGGTGATGGCTATCCCTTACAAAAGTTACGTTTATGCATATTTTCACACTTATTACAACACAATGTTTATCTTCATTATGCCTTCTGGGTGCTTACTGCTTACTGAACTGGGAATGGTAAGAAGTGAAAAAATTATAGGTACATGATGTATTCACAAAAGTGAAAAATAATGGGCTTGCCTTACTGGTTAACCCTAGGCACGCTACTGGTACATATTAACTTTCATTATACTATCTTATAATATAAAGACATGTACATTATTTATAAAAGTACCTATGAAGTAAAAAAATTATTATATGCGTTTATAAAACTGTGTAAGTTGAGGATGTAGGCAATATAGCGAGGAAATTTTTAATTTCCTTTCCATCATCGTACCTAGTGGAAAGGGGGTTCAGCGCTGTTACCAATCTCCTAACGAAAAAAAGATACAGACTTGACATCATTGGCCGAGGAGATTTAAGATTAAGCCTGACAAAATTGACGCCAAATGTTGATAATTTATTATTAAACATCAGGTTCATCCTTCCCACTAAAAACATTTACTTATTGCTTAGTTTATTTTATGTTCATTTTATGTTACGTTTATTTTATATAACAGATACAAAATTTTATTTTGAGTAGTTTTAATTTAAATTCAATAAATACATGTATAAAACTTAACATTTGTTTAAACTTTAAGTTTTTAACACTAAACTTCACTACAGTCAGACATTTATGAAAAATAAATATCAGGTAAGTAGGGGGTCTACCAAAAACCGAAAAACATGGCAAGGGGTAGACCTCTCGTAGACGACACAAAAAAGTTTGGGAACCTCTGATTTAACATGATATAAAAATATCCGTATTATGTAAAATAAAATTTGTTTTATATTTTAAGTTTAAAGTTCATTAATTCAATTATCTTATTAAATGACCCTTTACTTATCTACTCTGTTGTGTCAATCAATATTTCCGCGTGCACAATAAAATTTTAGAGAAATTAACAGATTTCTTTTTTTTAACCTTACATTTGTGTTAGTTTATATTTTTTCCCATCGTGCAACATTACGCGGCGGTATCACGAATGCGCGTGGCGAAAGTGAGGCATAGTGGGGGAATTATTGGACACAGTCCGATGTATTCAAATATGATTCTACGCTTCTTCTGGACTATTCTTAATTTTATGCACACGAACTTAAGACTAACAAATTACAACCGGGATGGAGAATACCTTAAAGAAGGGAATATGGAAGTCTAGGCATTTACAGGGCTTATGACCTATCATTGGGTGGTTTAAGTGGCCACTTTACGCATTGTGTAACATTCACCATTTTGCCTATGTTTGAACATCCATATTTCTTTGATTCTTCCATTTGCTGATTTTGTAATTTGTTAATTCTAATGACTCCCGAGGGGGTGAAATCCAGTCTTTTATATACAAACATTTAGACAAACTCAAATATTGATTAAGACTATAAAGATATAAAAAATTCAAATCTTTAGAATTTGTTTATACATATATGACCGTGTTGTATTATCTTATCGTTTTCTTCAAATAGAATTTAAACATAAAACAAGATTATTTCTTCAAACATTTAAAACGATTAAAATGTTATCACCTCTTCACGATCAAGCCTCTAGTAAAGATTCATGTAACGTATTATTTTGTATTTCCTATAATTTATAGTCGAAATTAACTTTTTCCAATGAATTTCGCACACGTCATCTCTCCATAGTAAATGTATCATAACGTTTAAAACTGGAAATATTACTGCGAACTAATGAAATGTGTTTTAAAAACACGTTTGTCCACGAAACGTGAGAATTTTACAATCTCAGTAGGTATTTTAAGTAAGGTTAGCCAATTAAGGTAAGCATCTTTCACTTAATTGATTCCACGTTAGTAGAATTGATTAGAACTATAATGTACATACAAGTAGGTATATTTCATATATTTTTTATGTTCAAAGCATTAGCTTTGTGGTCAAAGATTTTAATTAATGTTAGTAAATATTAGTATATACCCACTTACCGACTTTTTATATCTACCGGTTTCGAGACGTACCCGTCTCTTCATCAGGATACTCACTACATCATCATGCAAATACTAAAATACACTTTAACATTTACCATTACAGTAGTATACATAGTATTTACGAAAAATACGTAAATAACATGCAGAGTTAAAGGAGACGCAAACACCACCATGTCTGAACATGCACTAAAATTAGGTTTACAATATTTAGCGATATGTTGTAGAATATGTTGGGGTGAAGGGTGGTTAGAAAGGGGGGGGGGACTAGGAGATTGAAAGTTACACGAATGGTAAATACAAAGTGGGCTATTTTAGTATTTGCATATTGGTGTAGTGAGTGCCCTGACGAGGAGACGGGTACGTCTTGGAAACCGGTAGACATAAAACATTGGTAAGTGGATATACTAATGTTTACTAACATTAATAATTCATATCGTTCATGCAACAATAATAATATGTCGTATTGGTGTTTACCCATTGGCCCATTTCAGATGTGACGTGCCCATCCACCATGCCCGATAAAATTCGAATGAGTGGATAGTTATATATTATTTTCTTTTTCCGTTGTGTTTCTTTAATTTTTACTCGCGGGTGAAAATATTGCTAAAGGAAACCGAGAGGAGATTAGTCGGCCTCGTGGTGTACTGGTTCGTGCGTTTACCTGCCAATGCTGATTTATTATAAGTGAAATAATTTTATAAAATACTTATTATACGATAAAAGCCAATCCATCCTATGTTATTTTATCGGGATAGGTGGATTTTTGCTGTGGTGTGAAAACGGTCATTGTCTTGCAAAATTTCATTACCCAGAAAAATTGATAAATTGTTATTTTTCCGATTATTTTATGCTCAGATTTTAATGAAGCGGAATGTCATTACATGACTCATGAGTCACAAAATTATTTAATTTGTGTCTAAAATGATAATATTCTGTTTCATTCTTATTATTAATTCGCTGAGATTATGGGGAATTTTTATTTAAAAAAGAAACGTATAAAAATATTATTATTCAGCAAGTAATGTCATTTTTTCGCTCTCCTGTATTTTTTGAAATTTGCGGCTTATGTCATAATACGAGTATTACAGTTGCATATACGATACAATATTATGTAAAGTGTGAAGGTTTCAGCAAAACAAAACTATTAAAAAAACGTATATTTATTACAGACTTCAGAGTTATTTGACTTATTTACAACGATGTAAAATAATGTCCTTTTATAGAATTAAAAAACTTATCTCCTTTGATTACAAAATATAAAATATTAATTTAGATGTAGTCAAGTCTATTAAGGACCTCGGAGTTATCATGGACTGTAAACTTACCTTTAATGAACATATTGATACTATGATTAACAAGTCACTAAAACTCTTGGGTTTTGTTAGCAGGACATCTAGTGACTTTACGGTTAAAACATTATATTGCTCACTTGTTCGTCCTCTTTTAGAATATGCATCCGTGATCTGGTCTCCCTTCTATGTAGGCCGGATAAATCATATCGAATCGGTGCAACATCGTTTGCTAAGAAAAGTAGCATGGATGATTGGCCCCGAGAGGGGAGACTACACTTACGGAGAAATGGAGTCAATGTTAAAAATCTCAAGTCTACAAAAACGTAGAAATAAACTTTGACTTCATATTTATGTTTAATTTGTTGAATGGCTGAATTGATGTACCATCGTTACTGGAACAGGTGGCATTCAATATTCCGATCCGCCGGTTGCGAAATAATAATTTGCTGTTCCTCGATCAACACAGCACAAACTATGGCTTGCATGCACCAATGTCCCGATTGAACAAAACAAAAAATAAACTCGAGACAAGATCTTGACTTTTTTGGTGTAAGTCTTTATAGTTTTAAAAATTCACTAAGATAGACCAGATCTTGTCTTGAGGTAGTAATTTTTTTTTTGTCCTAGCTTTAATTTTATTTAGTTGTATTTTATTTTATTAGTGCCTGTATCTATTATCTGAAATTGTATTTACCATCGTTAGAATGGACTGCATAAGTCCGTCAAATAACAAATAATAATAAAAATAACAATATAATTGATTGACTTTATACCGTAGCTATATACGAGTACATATCTCTTGGAGAGAGTATAATATATCACTTGGTTGATAGATACGCCGATGATTTTACGGATGGTTGTAACTAAACATAATATTGTTGCCAATATCAAACGTAGGATTTTATATAATCAGTGTCGATGTGTCCCATGTTTAACGAACTCAATTCCAAATATTAATTTTATTTCAATAATGCAAAATTATGATAATATATTATCATCGATCATTGGTTTTAATAAGTCTAATGCATATAACATAACCCTACAATAAATTGTCCGCCACGAAGTTCCGTGGTCACCTTCCGCGCTCGCCATCGCGCCAAGACGAAGATGTTACCAAGTTAGCCAATTAAATTGGTAGTGCGGCAACATAAAAAAGTCGGAAGAAAAATCAAACCCCAATTCACAATTCAGGTAGGTCCTTGTTTCTGCATCGTCTTTTATCCCATACTTCTGCGTGAGTATTATTGTCCTCGTTCAGGATGAGATTGAATTCAACATTTAACGAAACACTTGTCAACAGACGAAATTTACATTGTACATTTCTTGTTGCGTCGTATTTTGTGTGAAGAATTCTCATTTATAATGTTGGATCTTTGCAGACTTTGTATACCCTAACGGAGGGACTAATTGGAATTCACCGAGCCTTTCGGCTTTTCATTTTATTTGCTCGCAAGTAACAAATGCAAAACTGACCTTAAGTGGGGTTGAGTAGTAAGAGTTTAAAAAAAACAAACTACTACAGTTGATGAAATAAAAAATTCTAATGCACTGCGCGTGATCAGGTTTGTATTTTTGTAGTGTCCGTGGTTGTGAAAAATACAGGAGTTTTAGAAATTATACTATCTCACTGGCCGTGAAAATATATCATTGGAATGTTAAGAACTAAGACAGGTACAAATTAAGGGCGAGTAAGATTTTATAGCATAGATGATAAAAAATATTATGTTGCTGTACAATAAAAAAATGTATTTTTGGTATTCCTTCATTTTAAGTTATGTTTTTTAAAATTAAGAATAAGAAGTTATTATATAGAATATTCAACTAAATATAATGACGCTTTAATTTTTGTTTTTTATGTCCTGTTTTTATCCTTTCCGCAACGCAACCGCATGAAAAAAAACTTGTTTTCCGCTGAAAATGAGCTTTCTATCCCCCTATGACACCATCTCCAGATAATGATGGCCGTGATTCATTAACTTCGTTTGTAGCTCATTAATACTGGGCTCGCGGCAACACCCCTCGCTCCTTCGATTCCTCTCAAAGACCACCCTTTCTCAAAGAGACATCTAAATCTAAATATCGAGGCACCTTGTAATAGTGACCTTTCCGCAAGCACACAAATTGAGTTGGCCCTTTTTAACGAAGTCTTATTTTGCAAAGATATTCCTCGATCATTGTATTTTGCGGTTTGGTCATTATTTTGAATTGTGACGCACAAGGCCCGCGATTGATCCACGAATCGTGACAAAAGGACCTTTATTGTTTAAAGTTTGGAGTGCTACACATTTATTTATGAAATGTATACATACTTTTCTTTTAAATGTTAGGGGTATGAGAGTAAAGACATCAATCTCCCACTTCCACGCATATAAGTATTTCTTATGGGCAATTTTTACTAAATTTCTTTAGATTCCATAAATCGCTTATTGCAAAATATCGTATCTCTCTTTCAGTGAAGTATTCAGAATATACATTTATAATTTATCAATTTGTTCATTTAAGAATTAAACGAAAAAATTAAGGGAAATGTTATTTTCTAAAAAATCAGTTGATATTTTTAATATTCTGGGCACTGACGTGTACTAGAGTTAGAAATATACCTAATAGAGTTTAGACTAGTTTAAAGCAGTATGGGTTTTTGAACTCTTTTTAATTTTCATGAATTCATGACAACTTTTAAATCGCAATTCAATTAACAACCAAATATTTATGTTAATCATGTCTTTATTTTTATTAAAAAAGGCCATAAATTAATATGTGATATGATTATAAAATGTTTACACTAAACTGAAGAAACTTCATAAATGTAACGTTTTTCGAGCGGTATTACAATTAATAATTACGTTACTTGTTAACACTTCTATGTTTTGACTTTTCTGAGATTAAATCAAAATTCGAAGATCCGAAAGTCTCGAATTTTCATGACTTAAAATAATTAATAAAAGATAGGAAGAATATTTTAAGTAAACCTACCGCCATTTGTGTTCTAAATGACATGTAATGGGTTGTAGGGCGTTGCACATTGTAATCATTGACAGGAATAAAAAATGCACATGTTAACGGTACATATGTACGTATCTTTGGCAGATATGAACGGATCCTGCTGTTATTGATTGATAATACCAAAGTTTTGATTGACGTAATAGAACTGCATTATAATTGGGTCCCGTAGATGCATTTATATTCCGATTCTGAACCGGAATTTGGCTGTCATTGTTCGTCATCGGTGTCATTTTGCGAGCATTTGCAATAACACTGTGTTATACAGACTCGCTCAGACTCCAAGAACAATAGCGCGATTGTGTTGTCTGTAATTAGAGCGGGTTACATACGTTCACTCACGGGACATAACAATTTAACCACTGTTTTTTTACAAAACCTGTATTGCAGAAAAACTCATCCACTTTTCACGGTCTTACGACGATATTGATGATGATTTACTCGGTTATTATGTCATTTACAATTCACATTTCTTGATGACGCCGATGTTTCAAACATCATCATTATACACTATTTACTGTTATACTGGTTAGAGTGTGTTGGCTTCAAATAATCCTTCAAGGAAAAACTGATTTAATTTCCGAAATTAAACTTTATATACATATGGTTATGTACTATATGTTGTTGGTGCCTGGACGTTTAATCATGGGCCAGTGGTATTATATTACAAAAATGACACCGTAGGGAATCTTATCATGAATGAAATAAATTTATGAAAATTTACCATGGATGTTTGGTTACAAAGTAAGTGCACGAGAAAGCGAGGTTACGTGATTTTACAGTTAGAGGTTTCAAATACATATTAATTGACTATATTTATTGATAAATTAGGTTACAAAATTCGATAAAATAAATAAGATTAGAACTTATAATCGAAATTGTGACGAACGAATTTAGCCGTGAAAGGGAAATAATTATTGAATTTGACAATACGTGCGGAGATAGTGTTAGCTTGTTTATATGCACATACTATGCACAACACTCTTTTCTCTATCGTTCTTGCTCTAAATATAATGCCTTTTTTTCCATATATTGATATATTTTACATGCACTTTAATTTATTTAAAAATAAATTAAGACTCATTATTTCTGGCTGCGATACGATCCCACTTACTTTTTAATGATGCTCACACTTACACACACCTGAACACATACTACTACACTAATACACATAAACACACATCTACACTTACTCTCATACAAATACACATAAACACACCCCTTTGTTGTAACACAATTTAATAAGATGTATGATTCTTATTTAAAAACTTTGCTGGTCTGTCTTTAAACTGCATTATTTTTAAGGTTGGTATATCATTGTCGACTGTTTGTTTCTGTAAAATAAATAAATAAATATTTTGGGTAGTGTGCATTATACAGAACCAATGTGTTAAAACTAGATATCAATAAATACTTCAAGTACACATATGAATATAAATAATCAAATCACCGTGCATAGATAGAATAATGAATAAAAATGATACCAACATACCTTTTTGGAAATTATTGTCAAACTACCATGTACCGGCCATCAGCAAAATGAATGCATTTGCGTTCCTTGTATTTGAAGGTACCGCTTTTGTTGAATTGAAGGTAACCGCAAGTGTCCTTCTATTTTCCCAATTAGCGACATTAGGCTTCGTCTAGCGTCGCCGTCCTCGGACAAAAAGTAGCCCGGCCCGCGGCGGCTTTTGTGGCCATTTCACTTTTAATCGGGCCCGCTGACGGAATACAAAGCAGATTTGGAGCGTCATCGGACGGCGGTTTGCGTTAATCAAAACCGCTCTTCTTCGCTAACGAGCCCCCGGAGCGCCCGCCGCCGCCATCTCCCCGACCCGCTTACCGCCTCTCCTCGGGCAGGGTCTGAAGACGGAGGTGTAGAATGTGCTGGAAACTTCCAACTAAATATGCTTTAATTGCGCACAACAATATGGACGGCGAGGAAACACCGATGCAGTTCAATTACTAGGGATGATAAAATCTTGGATTATGGTGTAAAGATTCTAGAAACCCGAATAATTTTAATATATTGTTTAGAGGCTTCTCTCTTAACTTATCAAAACATTTCGAAGCACATGTCGAGATAAGCACAACCATGATAATAATAAATAACATCCAAAAATATGTTGTAAATTTTTTCGTACAATCGCATAAAAATGCATCCAGTGTGTTTTTACAACTTACAAGTTACCAGTCTGAGTTGAATTATAACTATGAATTTCTTATTTAAACTACAAATATTTAGTAAACGAACGAAGTAAATAAACGTTTTATACATATTAATGTAAATCGGGTTGTGGTCCTCTGGCTAGTGTCTCGGACTCACGGACCAAAGGTCTGTGGTTCGAATCCTACTCTACCCCAACTTGATTCCATTTTCTTATAGTGAGTTATTTACAACTCGTTGAAAATGGCCCTCAAAATTAAATATCTGGGTAAATCATAAGAACGCAAATATTTCTTTAAAAAAGCTCAAAGTGATATTTACTGCCTTGGTTAGAAGTAATTTAGAATTCAATTCAACAATTTGGTCACCTTATTACAATGTTCATATTTTAAAGTTAGAAATAGTACAACGTAAATTCTTTAGATTCATCAATTACAAACTTAAGATACCCACTGAAAATATTGATTGCGATAATTTATTATGTACACTAAATATGTCAACTCTTTGTAAAACAAGAGTTATAAATGATTTATTAAATTTATATAAACTAGCAAATGGCGTATTAGACGTCCCGGAATTAACTAGTGTTATCAGCTCAAAAGTACCTGTTCGAAATACTCGGCAGCTAACGTTATTTTTTGAATCTCCTGGCAGTCACTACAATTCACCAATACTTAGACTACACCGGCTAGGTAACGAGTATGGTGAAGTTGATATATTTCTTCTGTCTTTATATAAATATAGGTTAAGTACTGAAAAGATTATACATTAATTTGTATAAAAATTCTTAATATTGTTCTTTATTTACTATTTTTTTCTTATGTATCTCTATAATAATGTATGTGTGTATGTTTTCATAGGTAAATTTATTAAATATTTTTCTATGTACCCTATACCTATGTTGGTACATTTCCCGATTTTTACTTATTATTGTATCTTTTAGCTTTTCTTATGTTATCTTTAATTTTAACTAAATTTACATACTTATGTTTCACTGCTGCACTTGAATGTAATTTCTAATATATGTAAAAGCCCGTAGGGCGTGTAAATGAATAAATAAATAAATAAAAAAATAAAAAAATATGTCAGACTGCACCAGATCACAAATTTCGACAATAAACTGAAAATTCAGTTTATATTGGCGGATTTAGAATGAATCGATTTTACATTTTTCACGCTTGATGTGTATTTTCATACTTTTTGTTATTTCTTACTCAATTCATAAGTGACAAAAATTTTCAGGACAATATTAATCAGGCAAAAGTATTTCTGGGCCAAAAACCTTAAGTTTTGCATACTAAGATGAGCATATAATATTATCTTCTACCGGATTAAAAAAAAAAGTGAGTTTTAACTCTGTTTCAGTTTTCTAAAAAATATTTTTAAAAATTTTCTACAAGCCTTCTTTCGATGCATTTAACTTAATCACTATTTCAAAGATTTTAGCGCGACATTCTTCCAGAGACGAATATTATATTACAGCTAAAGAAATGACACTTACGAGTATGAATACGAATTTGAAGGAATCGTAGGTACTTGGGAAAAAAATGAAGATTTTAACGAATCAAAAAAAATATCATGGTTTCAAAAAATCTCTTTAGCTCATAAAAAGTGGTTTTATTTAGTAGGTATCATTGTTACTATGATATTTGTCCGGTTTTCTTTGGTTATTACTTTCAGTGCTGCAGAACAGCGTTTATTAATCACACATCCACACATAATAATACATTTTTTTCTAACTAACGTTTACTTTAAGGTACTAAGTTTGTATTTTTTAGTTTTTTTTTCATCTGAATTCTTCCGTGTGAATAATGGTTTTTGGTAGATCTTGGAATGACGCAATTGAATGTTTGTTTTATATTCAGAAGTGTGAGGATGCCGTTTTAAAATACAATACAGTACTTTTTGTTTCGGGATTCGGTTAGCTGATTAAAAAATAATAAGCAGGTCATTTTAAATGAACGGAATTTAAATAATTATCATGGAAATCAAATACTAAAGAAGAAAATATGGCTGTCTTAATTAACCCGGTCATGGAACGTTACTCGGTTAGCTAAGTCAATACAACCGCAGCTTTTAATTAAGCTCATTATTCTGCAAACAATGAGATGGTTTGCTCAATCAGCTTATATAAGTACCGAGTACCTCTCTCTTGCCTAATAACCACCTGAATTTTTGTTCAGGTATTTTGGGGTTATTGTGACCGATACTGAAAGAGGGATCAAACGACGTGTATTTTTGTTTAATAAAGCTGTTTGTCTCGAAACGTCACCGCTGGGCGTCGGCGTCGACGTCGAGTCGATCGTCACAAATGTAAAGGTAACCTTCTATAACGCGGTCTCCAACTTTGCGAAAACCCTTCTACAACACGGTTTTGTGTATTTTTTAATCATCAGGTGAAGCTAATCGAATCTTCAGAAAATAAAATTGTTGACATATTAAAAATTGATATATTTGTCGGAGGCGACAGATTTGACGATATGAGCACACATGGCGTTGAAGATTTATTGATAAAAGATGAAACTTGCAGATTTGCTGGATATAGCTTCAGACATTCAAATCTATTTTGAGGAGAAGAACATATAAAGATTGCGAAACAAAATAATTGACTTTACTTTACAAGAAAGCTTAAGCCAAGAAAAAAAAATCAAGAATATTTTTTAATGCACACTCCTCCGCTGAAAAAAGCCGAAGATTCAAAAGAGAGCTGGAAAATTGCCCGTTTCCGTACGAGAAAATCTACAATGATCTTATAAGGCACAGAAAGCAAACCAAAATCACAGATTTTTAAAGAGGGCGGAAAGGGGAAATGGTAAAAAAAACGGTGATGATGTTATTTTCATTCAACCGAAAGAACCTATCTTATTTTAGTAAATGGGGGTCTGTGCTAAATAAGCTCCCGACGTCACTGCGATCTGTTGTTATTGTTTTTGTATCGTGTAGCGATGAGGAAGAAAATCGTTAAATCAAGATTTAACAAATTGAAAAAGTTACTTTTTATTGTTTGACACATAAATATGATAAATGTTTATTTAATTTTTATTAACAAAAAAACTGTTTAAGATTTTTTGGACCAAACACCTCTTTTGTACTGGCTCCGAGTCTTCTTTATAGGAGTTTTCACGGTTTCACATAACACGGATTTTTGTAGGAAACTATCTACCGCTTTATAGGAGGGTTACGTTAGTTGCAGGATACCCGCTCGCACAGCGTCGCGCCGCGGCCGATATACCCTATCTGTGTGATCTGTGAAAAAAATGGAAGTGTGAAATCATTATAACATATTAATGATGTGAAATATGAACGTTTCGAGTATTAGGGCAGAAATTCCCGTGTCCGGATAGAATAAAAAACACAATACTGTGAGTGGAATAGAACCAGAACCATGAACTGTATAATAATTATGTCAAACGGTTTCAAGTCAAATTAATAAACGAAAAGTTTTTTTTATTTTTTTATTTTTTATTTTTTTTAATTTCTTTAAATTTTATTGATAAACCCTTACGGATTACATACATTTAACAAAATATTTTCACTTTTAAAATTCACATTCTACTGTTAACAATAATATTTTTAACATCTTTTGTAAAGGTTGTCTGAGTCTTTTGTTTAGTTTTGTCTGGTAGTTTATTGTATAATTTCAGTCCATAGTTTATTAGTCTCGATTGTCCTTTCCTCGTTTTAAAAGATTGTATATGATATTTTTCTGATATTCTCGTATTGTGTTCATGTTTACTACAGTTAATGAGTATTGAATATTTTTTCTCGAGTTAAATTTAAGAATTTAAAAAAATAAATTATTGTAGGCTTTGTGGTAAGTATGCCGCAGCCGGATTGTCATTTTCGCCGGAGTGCATGCAAGTACAAAGAATAAGTATTTTGGCGGACTTATTGCTAAAAGCAATATTTTCCAGCCAACCGAAAAACAGTCTGGTCAAAAGAAGAGTTCGTTAAAAAAAATGTACTAAAGAACAAAATATACATCAGACGATACGTACATGAAAAAACCTAATTAATTAAAAATAACACTTGTTCTTTAATGGGTAGATAAGGCTTGCACAAATAAACTTAATAAAAGTACATTATGCTGTACATATTAAAGCAAAAGGAATTTGGAATCAGGTAATGAGTTTGGAAGGAGAGAGAAAGAGGAACCAGGGAGGTTAGGGTTCTAAGGAGTAATGTTTCAGGCGTTTCTTGAAGGTGGCCAAAGAAGGTGCATTATATGAAGAAGTAGCTCATTCTAAAGTCTAGCACCTTGAACAGAAAAAGGATAGGTAAAAAATCATGTGCAATATCGAGGAATGGACAGTGTTCTCCTGAGAAAAGCGAAGCGAACGACCAAAAGAAATCTGAAAAATAAATTAAATTCTCATTAATCGTCGATTGACCCATTTACAATACGGAGCCGTTTTGTTATTTAGCTACTTATTACGTATTCCGACTAAAATAATGATGCGGCTGCGACAGGTATGGAAAGCACATTTCGGTTTCAATGCGTTCCTAAATCAAAAATAGAAAAAAAATTATGCAAATGTTCGGTAAATTTGTTTTATTCAAATATATTTAGTAACTTTAATGCTGTCAAATTATTTTTCGCGGTTCCCATGGAAAAGATAACCACGATACTAAAACAAAGCGGTTTGTACTTGAAACCCAAGGCAAATAAAAGTGCGAAGTGCTGAGTTGAACCCAGAGCCAATCAGTCTACGTTTATAGTTATTTGTGTCAGCTTTAATTGGAAAAGAAATATACATGATGTGTACGCAAGTCGGCGTTGTACTGTGTAATTTTGCTTCAATTAATTGCATAATCCGTCGAGTATAAATTGTATTTCATCGAGAATTTTTCAGTACCTGCTTATTAATTAACAGGACGGCGGAATAATTAATAAAACAATAATAATGAGCAATGAAAAGGTTTACCGGCGTGGGAACAAGCTTAACTTAGTAATTAACTCCATCTGAATTCAGAATACATAGAAATTAATATTATGTAAAAATTACGTACTTCATAATATATTGCAACAAAGATGGAGAACATTTTAGGGGAAGGGAATAAAAAAGTCTAGGCATTTACAGGGCTGGTTTGAGTGGTCACTTTACACATACAGCCATGTTCAAACATTCGTATTCCTCCAATTCTTCATCATCTTCTGTTGATTTTTGCGAAGTTATAGAATTTAAACCTTTATTGATGCGGGTGAGTTTCATCTGAATGAATTATTTTACCTACATACGAGGGTAGGCTGAAAAGTAATGCACACATGCTTCTAGAACACGAACAAAAATCAAAAATAAGATCGGGCAGAGAGTACATTAGTAGGGGTTCAAACTGTCAGTAGGGTCGCAGTGAGTCACACCTTGCTGGACGATGCGATTCTATAAAATGCTGCAAACGCCCGTTTGCATTCCATCGGCAGCACCACTGACTAGTCCAACTCGTTGGCGTCCACGTCGCGAACCCTGAGCAATGGGATCACACTCATAGCGATGTGATCACAGCAGATAACGAGAGAATGAAAGGCAGGTTGTTGGCGCCTCAAAACCAAAACCAACCAGCTAAAGAAAGGTAACCCCGACAGAAAAATCCACCAGAGAAGGCAACGAGAAACCACTCTGGTCATCTTTTAGTACAGCAGTCGTCCTGGCTGCGAAATATAAAAGTAGCGCAAGCAGATACATATGCTTTTGCTGAAGTGATCGCCAACGTCTGGGGGACCAGGCAAGGCACTAGAAGAAGAAAGTACATTAAAGTACAATCGTTAAGCTTCAAAATCATGTTATTTTTTCAACATAGTCACCGTTTCTCCCAACGTGTGACAAGTTTTTTCATTTCGTCACTGAAAAATTCTTTCGACTTTTCTTGAATCCAGAACTTGATAGCTGCCTTCATCTCGTCGTTTGAGGTGTAATGATTACCCTCAAGGTCTCTCTTGAGTAGAGGAATAAATAAAAAATCGCAAGGTGCAAGAACGGGGGAGTAAGGAGGGTGTTCAACTTTTCAGTTGCGCGTGAGGTGTGTAGACGAGCGTTGTCATGTTGCAAGATTATTGGCGCCAGGCTAGTACTAACACGACAAACTCGACGTCAAAGGTATTTTAGAGTCTATACTGAGAAGTATTTACCGTTGCCCCTCGTTCCAGATAATCAGTCATTTAAACTAGGTGAGCATCCCAAAACATTCAATAGAAGTTGTTTTGCGGATAGTTGTGTTTTGAACTTTTTCGCCTGAGGAGACGACAGATGTCGATATTCAGCTTTGTCTTTTTCTTTCGGGTGGTAATGATTACCCACGTCTCGTCCCCCGTCACAGTTATAAAAAAAAGTCGTCTTCTTCGTCACGGTGGCTCTACAAAAGTTGCTCGCAACATTCCAATCGAAGCTGTTTTACGGTATCATTTCCGATATTACACTAATTTTACGGTATCCCAATTGTTCAATAATAAAGCCAACACTTTCCTTGGATATTCCAATATGGTTTGCGATACGCTTCGAATGATTTGCCGGTCATTTCGAATACAAATATTGTGACATTTTAATAAAATCATTGAGTGTGCGATATTTATCGTCTGTGGTTGTGATCGGACGTCCATTGCGTGTTTCGTCAACGATTCCAGGCTCGCAACCACGAAATTTAACTACCTATCGATTTACAGTAGACTTATCAACTGCATCGACACCATAAACAACCCTTAAATGAATCTGAGTTGGAGTCACCTTTTCAGCAGTTAAAAATTCGCTAGCAGCACGCTGTTTAACTCGCGTTAACATAGCACTAGAACACGTCTCCACACTTCCGCTGCTCAAAATGCACAGGATGAACGCAACGCCCATAAACCTGCGCATGCGTATAGAGGGGGAATGTTACTTCTACATGCCATCTGTCACTCCTGGGCTGGTACTCCAAACGCTCTCGTGGCCGTATTTTCTCGTGTATTTACATACAAAATACACAAGAAAAACTGTTTTCTCGTGTCGCGAGAGTGGTTCAGAATAGCACCCCTGAAAGTCATTTCGTTCGCTTTCTACAGGCATGTGTGCATTAGTTTTCAGCCTACCCTCGTATTGATATTGGTATATGTAAGATATATTTTTATTGAATTTTTCGCACATTTATATTTTTGTGTTGGCGGGCTTATTGCCAAATATTTATTTTTAATTTTAATTTTGATATTTACATGTGCAATATATGTTTATAACAACAACAACAACAAACCATCACGCCGCTTCCCCATAAGGGTAGACAGAGAGGATAGAAGGCCATATCACTTTGTCTTTGCATACATATCGCGCTTCCTCTACATTCATACATCTTCTCATGTAGGCGCGCTGATTATACCGACTTTTGACATGTCCATCTTCAAATATTTGTTTGATTTGGTCTTGCCATGTCTTTCTCGGTCTTTCTCTATTTTTGCATCCATCAGCATTCATGTTGTATTTTTTTCTAGCCACCCTTTCGCTGTCTATTCGCTCTACATGTCCAAATCAACGGAGCTATCAATACTTGTCTTCGAAATATTTTTATTTTATTTATTAATTATTTATAAACATAGAATTAAACATTTATACAACGGCGCTTTGACTATCTAACTAGGGTAATTTGCCCCGGTCTAAGCCCGTCAAAAAAATGTGTTAAAAAACAGTAAGCAATACATAGAAAAATAAATAAAGTTATTAGACATGGTAAAAGTAAAAATATAGTAAAAAATCTAGTTAAAAACCAGTAAAATACAAAGCAAGAAACATAGTAAAAGACAAAGCAAAAGAAAATAAATTATGTTTATTTATAGCAAAACACACATTAAAAAAAAAAATAGTAAAATACATATTGAAAAGAAAAACCATTAAAAAAACGAATTTTAAAAGAAAACGAAAGTGTAAAAAGAAATTAATAAATATTAAAATTATTATTTGTGTTATTTATTCTTTATGAATATTCGCCATTATCATCATTCCCTTTCCGCACCTAATGGTGCATAGGGCACTGTATTGGTACACTAATCGCAGCGTATGTGGATCATTTTTGTTAAATTAAGGTAAGATGATCAGTCTTACGCTTCAGGTACCAGTCCAGGGACTACGAAATATTCTGGTGGGAAAAAACCTTTTTAAAATAAATATTTCATATCGACCATGTCGGGAATCGAATCCGAGACCTCTTGCATGGTAGGCAAACGCGCTGACCATCACACCACGAGGCCGACTTATGAATATTACTAACGAGAAACAGACGTTAAAATACAGATTAAGGGCGATTTTATTACAGGGGGAATCGTCTTATGCAGCTTACCATTATATTTGACTATCCATAATAATGTTTTACGGTAACTTTACTTACAGAAAAACAAACTAATAATTATTATTTCTTATCAAGCATTGCCACCATTTGTGTTTTTCTTCAATTATAAATGAAAATATTGATAAAACGCGCCTATTTCTTCAAACAGATAAGTACACTATATTTTGAACATCTTAAACTCATTCGTGGTTTTTAGTCACGGCGTAGCTTGCAGATTACACAAATTATTTTGAAGATTCTCGATTTGGAAAATATTATTTCTTAAGAGCTATTTTTCTTTGAGATGTATTTATTTATTATAAAAATCATACAGTCTTTTTAACAAACTCAAGGTACAATAAAACAATTTGAAAAAGTAATACTAATTACAAATTTCACATTAATTTATTATGAATACAGAAGGAGAAGGGAAAAAAATAAATACTGAAAAAGTAAATATTATAAAAATTAAATAAAAAGTTCATAAAAGGAAGAAGACATGGTATAGTTCCAACCCCATCTTCATCTCCTCTCTCTCTGCTTCCATGAACTAAATATTTGTTACTAAAAAAATCACAACGAACGAGATTTTTTTATAAAAAAAAAAAAAAAAACAACAAAAACTTTAATTGGCTCTTCTGTAAAGTTGCTACATGTCGCTTGGTAACTTTTACCTTTCCAGCGTCCATATCTTTCGAACCCTGCTTAAAATGTACCACGTGGTATGAAGTATTATAATATAATGTTATGGAACACATAAATATCCTGATTTATTCGTTGGTCTCCTCGTTTCATGTTTAGGTAAAATGATCGCAAAATGCTGAAAGAAATGTTTTAAAATGGCGAACCTTTTTGGATTCCATTAGGTACTGCCTGGTCCAATCGAATTGTGTGGGAATTTGGAGTCGATTCTAATTGACTCAGACAACAATGACTTGAAACGTTATCCATGCAGCTGACATACACCATAAAGATACCATACACACACCATACACCGAATACCATACATAAACCATATTTCTTGTACCTATCTCGTTATTTTACTGTGACCAAACATGACTGTTTCATCTAGTGATCATTTTTCTGCTATTGTGTCTCAAATTTTAAAAAAGAAATCGGCTAAAATTGGTCTACAATTGAGGACCGTTTTCACAAAGTGACAATTTTATTAAAAAAGCAATATGCGTTTTTTTATTAAAATGGGTTCTTCCATGTCAGATTTATCGATTAGTGAAATAAAACTTTAACAAAACGATATATATGCGAAGTTACAGCGGTTCAAATATCGTGAATTTTTACAAAACAAAATAACTACACTACATAGAGTTTTCCCTTTGCGAAATATCTACATATTTTTTTGGGGTGTTAAGTTTTTTAAAATCGAAAAAAAATCACAAACAAAACATGATTTCAGCCAAGAACTAAGAAATATAATAATAATTAAAAAAAATAATTTGAAATATATATTGTGATCACTTTATTTGTGCTATGTGATGTATGTAAAAAATATATAGGCGGTAAATACCTAAATTTATATATTTACATAGGTACTCAGATATGTCAGTAGACTTATAATTTTACAAAAAAAACAGTTTAAAATGATTTCATGCAAAAGTAAACTTATTTAATTCCCAGCATAAATCAATTTTCTTACATTCCTAACATCTGAGCACCCGATGACAGACTATTATTGAATAGTTTATCGGGACAAAATATATTTTAATACTCTGTTTTCTTTGTAATGTATTAATATTGTAATAATGTGTATATTTTATTGAATTAAGACTCTATGAAAAAAAAACAAATATTTAGTATTTAGACATTTTATATTAAAAAAAAAAATGTGTGGCTTGATGTAAATAAAAAAAATGATCGAGATACTCTGCGATTATAGTATCAATGAATTGCTCTTTATTTAAAAAAAATCTTATACAATATACAAAATAAGTTGTACATGTATACCTGTTATACTTGTTAATTAAGATTTACTCCGAAGAGACTATTTGCAAAAACTGGGAGAGTATCATAAAATATGTCGATTTTTTTATTATTTCTACAGTGTGTGTTATATTCCCGACATATGCGGGTTAAAGGCGAGTGTTTTTATTAGTGAATTTTATATGTTTTTATTATGTTTAATACGTGTTTGAGATTATCATTTAATTATTTTTTTTACTAGGCATAATTAAAAATTATGTAAATTAAATATAAATATCTCCCTTGCCACGGAACACCATTATCTTGAATGTAAAAAAACAAATAAATAATACGTTGCATTGATTGAAATCAAAGGCAGTTTGAATATGTCGCTTTGTCTGAGTGTTCTCAATCCCGTATTATTTGTATTTTCTTGCGGAGGTTGTTATCTACTTTATGGTTTGATATTTTATAGATAAATTTTATATCGGAATAAACGTAGAGTTTTGTCAGGGAATTAAAATGTAAAAGAGTTAGAAGTTTCTCGTAATTTGAATGTGAGTTAGCAATACGGATCTTTGCACCATTAGGTGCGGATATGATTTCAGGTCACGGAGAATTCAGGAGTCGACTCCATTATTTTGCTCTCGTGAAAGTGAAACTCACAAGCACTGAAAGTAGTAGAGTTTAATTCAATGAAAGTTTTGACGTACGAAATTAAAATATTTTAAATCGTAACTCATTTATTGACAAAAAACATCTCTTTTTTTCTATGAGTGAAATCGATCGGAAGATCTTTAAACTGGTTTCTGGTAGGTATGTGGAGGAATGTACTTTCACAGGTGCGAATAAGGGAATGATTATGACAATCTGTTCCTCACTGATTTGATTACCTGGAATGAAGTACTGAAGTACGTTTGATTACCTGGAATGAAGTACTCGATTTGTTTTGGGAGCATTTGTTCTATTCCTTTGTTCATTTCCTATTCTATTTGTTCATTTCCTATAAAAATTGCGTTTTATAATTTCTATGCAAATGACATTATTATATATTTTTTACTGTGCGAAATGAAATAAGTTTTCCACAAACGTTCTTTATTCGACTGTTAATTTTTGAATTCGGTATAATCAATTAAATTTCTATAATCTGTTTGATAGCAAACTCAATTAAGACTGCACTATTGACACGAAATTAATAACTGCCAATTCTCGTGAAAATTATTCTACAGCGCATAGATGAATGTCAAATACCAATAATTACGCCTAAATCGAGACATCGAAATGTGGACATATTTGGCATGTCAAATATAGATAATTAACGTTAATATTGTCCAGTCGAACGAATGTATTCGACTTGATGACTGCTTCAGGCCTCAGGTAAAAATCCTGAATAAGAAAATCGAGTAGAGATCAGCCCGCCATGTTTTGTAGTGGACGGCGTATTGCCTACCATTCTTGAGGTCCTGTGTTCGATTCGGGTGGACGTGAAATATTGAATTTAAAGGTTTTTTAAACTGCTATTTTTCGTTCCTGGACTAGCACATGAAACGTAGGATTGATTATCTTACCTTAATTTAACAGATGATCGAATACGCTGCACGGGTTAACCTACGCAGTGTCCGATTGGGTGCGGGTTGTGATGATGTTGCAATGGATTTCTACCACTATTTTGCTTACATCCATATTATTTAACTATCTCTAAGTGAGCGTTCTGTTTGTGTTTGGAGAGGGAGTTTGCTTCACTTTTCGTTTTTATTTCCCATTTTACATTTTAGTTTCATTCTTTAATAGATAAACGCTACTGTATTGTAGTAATCTGAACTGAAAAAATGTTTTAACAGTTTAAATCTATTTGAGTGATATCTCTGTGAAATTTATAAAATATTCCATTTGGATTTCTCTGATATCGAGTGGCGGTACCGTGTGCCGTCGACAAAAACTTTTATTTGAGGTGGCGATGGCGGTTTTCGCGGTGCCGAGTCTTTTTGCTTTATTTTTAGACTCGCGTGCTTTCATTACCCACTGTGAAATGCATTACGCATAGGCCACGACCCACGACCCTTGGCTCTCGATTTCAAAAAGACGATAAATAAATACCGACATTTGTCGACATGGTAACGAAAAGTTTCCGGTTTGGTTCCCAGAAAGGTCTACATAAAATGTTTATTTGATCGGTGTTATTTGTTAAATTTGCACCTGAACCGTAAGATTGTTTTTTTATACTAATTTTTAAAAATTCATTTTATTCGAATAGATGCGTACAAATGAAAAAAAAACACCCGAACCCGTTAAACAAGTACCGCACCGTAGAAAAAATAATATAAATATATATATAAATCACAGAGTTTGATGTAAAAGACAGTTAAATAAATTTAGATACCAAATAATAAATATAAGGCATTATTGCACATCAGCCATTTTTTTTTATCGTCTTCGACCGTATGTATGTTTAAACGAATACTTGCTTTGCGATTTTATTTTTCCTATAGTAAATTAAATATCTAATAATGTCGGGTTTGTTTTCTAATTGCTGGCAATCTTTTGTATGGCAAATCTTTTGGTCCGTGGCATTCATACTTTGACAGTTCGGCTCTCGTTAGAGCACCTGATTTCTTCCGTTATCATTTGCATTATTCTAACTGATCTTTGAGCTGACATGTTTAAATTATCTGTATGTAAAAGAAAAAGTTTTCGCTATAATTTTTATTTTTTATTTTACAAAATGAATTTTAACACGTACCTATTTGCAACTGATATTTATTTCCCATTTTCAAAAAAAAAAACACCATTTGAATCCTAATGTATTTTCAAACATACATGGCATAACTTCTAAACTATAAGGAAAAAAATGTATAAACAAATAACGAATATTTAAAAATAATTATCTTATTTCAAATATTTTTTACAACTGTCAGATATAATGCAGCTTTCAGAGGGTTAAATGTGAGGTCAATACTTTCTTGTGGGATGGATTTAGGTATTTTATTAAAAAATTTCGGAACAATATAATTTAGAGTTATTTGGCCATATTTGTTACGAATCCTCGGTACTTAAAAGCCTTCATTTTGTGCAAGGCTTGTGTGGTGTATACATTTGGTTACTTTTTCTTATATGTAGGTACTGTCAGACCAATGCCTCATCATCATTATTCCAAATGGTGCATAGGGCACTGCATTGGTACACCAATTGCAACGTATCTTGATCATTTTTGTAAAGTGAAGGAAATATGATCTATGAATTATTCTTGTGTAAAAACACCCCTTTAAATAAATATTTCATGCCAGCCATGTCGAGAATCGAAGCCGAAACTTCTTCTCTTGGATGGTAGGCAAACGCGCTGATTACTACACCACAAGGCCGACACCTAGTAACAAATTTATGATATTACAAATATAGTGATACGAAGCTTGCTTTCACGTAAAAAATGATCGAATTACGCTATGATTGAAATATCAACGCGGTCCCCAATGGATCATGAGGCGCGAATAAAAAATGCACGGTGAAAATGTTGTTTTAATTTTTATTTTCTATTGTCTTCTAGTAAATTGTTTATTTTACTATTATAAATAAAGGTCTTGTACCCAGGATATAGATAAAGCCTGTGTACGTAAACTCACAGTGATTCAGCGACATTATTATGTTCAATATTAATGTTGGCTGTACTATCGGGTCGTAGTACACACTTTTTTTATTTTTTTTATTTGGATAACCAACTGCTATATTTATCTTAAATATAAAACAAAACAAATTATAAAAGGGCCAATGAAGAATTCCACTGTTTTCAAATTTATTTTTGTTCTATTAGCGTACTATTTACCCAAGCAAAAATATTAATGTATTTTTTTTGTGCGTTATTTACAAAGATATGATTTTTTAAAGTTACATTTATCAAATACCGCGCCAAATGACTGTTATCAGTGTGTCACTTTTCAGTAGTGACGTCATGAAACGATTGGCGTTCTTACTTTCACTGACCGCGGTAAGTTGTATTTCTCCAGCCTATAACAAAACTGACAAGAATCTATGGAATATTGCTTTGCTTAATTCATTTAGTTGATCGTAGTTTGCTAATTTCTATGTTATGTTTTTTTTTTACGAACGTTTCGATATAGAAAAAACATAAGTTGACATAATCTCTGGTTGAAATGTCAACAAAGTATTATTTGCCGGATTTCAGGTCGTAGATCGTAATCAAATTATTCAGTCAAAACGTTCCTTACAAGGTGCGGGGGCTTTAAAGCTGAAACCGGAAATACTACACGTAGATATAAGGAGTGACGTCATTATTTAAGATTTTAAAATTAATACTATTTTTAACATTTTTTATTTATTTTTGCGTGCTTTTTTGAGATATTTCATCCTACTCCAAAATTTTTAAATATTCACGTGTACACGGAAACATTTAAAAAATTTAATTCCGGGTTGGGCTGGAATTCCTAATACAGGTTTTCACAAGTAACATCACAGTAAGTTAAAAAAGATTCTCGAACATAAAATGAACAGTAATCTAATGTAAATCAATAAGAAAAGAAAAAAACTACAAATTATTTCGAAAGGAAACGCCGCACGTCATTATGATTATTCGCAAAAAAATCTATGTTTACTGATTTTATTAGTACATTAAAATTATTAAAAGTTCGCCATAAATATGAATTTTGCCTTTAATTATATAAAACAAGAGGAATGTGAAGAAGAAGGTTATTCCTTAGTACTTTGGAAGGAACATTAATAGAAAGTTTGCATAGTAGTTCAGGACAGTCAATTGAACCATTGGCAATTTTTAATAGATAAATTATATCAGCTATTTCACTTTGCGGACTTGTTCGAAGTGAGTGCGTATCGGCGCGAAATACTTGTTTTTCAGTTCTTTTTCGCTGTAATATTTCACAGTCCTTTGACTGGAGAATGAGGCGTAAGACTGATCATCTTGTTTAAATAGTATGATGTCTTACCACTAGACATAGACTTAAGAATAGTCCAGAAGGAGCGTAGAATCATATTTGAATACATCGGACTGCGTCCAATAATTCTCTCACTATGCTTTACTTTCGCCGCGCGCATTCGTGATGCCGACGCGTAATGTTGCACGATGGGAAAAAAATATAATTATAACACAAATGTAAGGTAAAAAAAGCAATATGTTAATTTCTCTAAAATTTTATTGTGCACGCGGAAATATTTATTGACACAACAGAGTAGATAAGTAAAGGGTCATTTAATAAGAGTAATTGAATTAATGAACCTTAAACTTAAAATATAAAACAAATTTTATTTTACATAAAACGGATATTTTTATATCATGTTAAATAATATTTGATGTCTTAAAGATAATGTCGGTCAAATTACCATGATAGAGTTGTTTAATCCGAGGTCCAATTTTCATTAATTCTCTCATTAGATGAGCAAAGTAGGGTAAAAAATTACTACCCTGGCAACACTAACGAAATGTTAATTTTGTTTCTTCGACAATCTAACAGATGGAAAACTAATTAAATTTTTAAGTAATGCATTTGTTACATACACATCCATTTGCTTATTACACATAAAATGTGATACCATCCTGTTTCTTTAAGATCCTAGCAGTATTTCTACACTTTAAAAGGAAACAACACGGCATAGTTGAATTCAAATCAGGAATTGCGTACTGATGGACGTCTACAAAGAAACTAATGGGCCTAAACGTAAACCTATTCGTTTATGAGTAGTTTAATCGCCTTCTGTTGGATGTGCGTATGCGGTTTCTGGACAATTCTTAATTCTATGCCACTAGATTTGGATTTGGATATGATGATGATGATGACATAATTTCATTTTATTTTACACAGCTAACGTATTTACGTCAGGTCAAATTTTAAAAGCGTGGAATTATACGTAAGTATTGTTTTAATTGATTTATCGAGACATCAATTTAAAGTAAGTGACTGCATTAGGAAGCATGTTTGACAGTCTTTAACCAGATGGCAGCGCTCGAATTATTTATGATAAAATAGGGTAGTCTGCAAGAGTGCGCACTGCACACGATACGAATTTGCAAGAGTGCGCACGCGCTCTTGTAAACCATAGAAAAAAAATTCGCATGATTATTTTTGTTTCCATTTTTCTAATGTCCATATAATATTTCAAAATGTCTTAAAGTAAAAAGAAAACTGATATGATAAATTGTAGCATGGTCACCATGGAGAAAACCCGTAAACAACTAGAAGAAAAAAACGGCAAAATAAGTCTAGCGACTAAATTAGGTTCGTAAGAATGAACTCTTTGGAAATAACTTTAAAGAGTTTACGTTGCGACTTCTTTGGGGAGTTATATTTGCATCTATTATTGTTTTTAATATTATCACTAAAAACACTGACTGCCTCAGCCTGAAACTTCTTTTTTTTAAACCATAAAACCAAAAGTGCGCACTCTTAGAGCACCCTTTCCCACTAGCGGGTCGTAGTACAAACCAGCAGGATTGATTTTATTAAATCACAGGAGATGACTATATCGGCAAACGTTGATATTTTTTTTGTCGTTTCATTTGAATCGAGCGCCCGGTGTCTAGTATCTGTTGCTATGTAGATATAATGATTTTATATATTCCTCGGTAGGGGTCCTGTCTCCATGGAACGCGTCCGCCATGCATTGTCCGCTAGGCCTGGCTATGACAAGTGCATGTGAGACTAATTGCACATTCAATCGAAATGGCCGAAAAAATGACATAAAAAGGTTCTTTTTGCGAGCTGTGGAAAAGAGCGAATTGCTCTCAGCTTCAAATGCTGATACAGTACCTGTTGTGAGTGTGTGTATACCTATACACAGATAAAAATATACATACAAGCATGTCATAGGATATTATTATGCATAAAGTATGTACTATCTTAAAGTAGAGCTATACGTATTTTTTATACTTACGATTAAATTGTAACAAAATTGACGTTCTAAATTTAACAAGTTTTTATTTTTAAGTGAAAAGTAGGTACCTAAATATTAAATATACCCTGTTTTCAAGATATTCTAGTTTATTCTCCAACAGCCTTAAATCATTTTCAGAATATTTGTCTTTACATGTAGGTAAATTATCGAATATTTCTATTAGTTTTTAATAAAATTTGAGTGCACTGAATGCTCTCAAAATAATTATGTATCTAAATTTCTAACTCACATTTAAAAAAAATCTTAAATAAATAAAGTAAAATAAAAAAAAATCATTAAAGAAGGTCGGACTAAGAAAAATTACCATGAATTTAATCATTTTAAGGTTATTTTCAAAAATAAAACCAGTTGATTCCAACGAAAAATGCTTTTTGCTAAAACAGCTTCACGGTACAAATAGGTGCGAAGGTTTTCACGGTCACTGTTATCAATATTATGTATATTTTTGGGTGATACCTTGATGTTGGATTTGATCCGACGTTTCGGCTACCATTGCAGGAGCCATCTTCAGGGAAAACTGTGTGTTTTATAGAGAAATGTATGTGTTTATGTACTAGTAATTTGTTCCGTGTCACAGTCAGCAGTAGGCACATTTCTAGTTTTGTAGGAAAGAATAATTATGTTTATGTACTAGTAATTTGTACCGTGTCGCAGTCGGCAGTAGGCACATTTCTATTCGTTTTTGTCATATGTAGTGCTGGGAACCATGTTGAATTTAATTTAAGCCCGTCGTCTTTGTTTATATTATTTGGATGTCTGTGTATTTCAATTGCCTCTTTTATTATTCGTGCACTATTATTACTAGGTTTATGTAGTTTTTTGGTTCAAAGGCGAAAAAATGTCCTGTGTCTATAAAGTGTTCCGCTATTGCGGATTTGTCTGGATGCCCAAGTTTACACGCTCTTTTGTGTTCGTCAATTCTCTTCTTTGCTGGTACGTTGGTATTTATTTATAAACCAAACATCAATTTTTAAACCGAAGCCGAAATAGGGAATGAAATCAATATTTATTCTATTCATTAAATACGCACATTAAATTAAAAATAAAAATCATATTTTTTATGTAATTACTAATAATTGATACATACCATATACATACGTATATTGTAATTAAACACTTGTTTCCACATTCGACTGTTTTTATCCACAAAAAATAGCGAAAATATATTTCTTTAGATTTGGTGTTTTTCGCGGGTAGGTTCCAGTGCATTCTATGCATATTTTGGTTCATAAGTGGAGCTACCCACAGAGAAAATTTGTGCCACAGAGGCTATAAAAGGCAATGAAATAGGAATTTTGCCCTGTTACTGCTCATACTATTTGTGGCTCCTGCCTTGCTTTCCTCGCTTCCAAAACAACAACCGTGTTCATTGTGTCCTCATTTTTGCGGTATTCTTAACGCAATGGCGCGTGTAGAATTTTTCAAAACACGTATTTACGTACTAAATACGCGCTGACAGAGCGATCTCTTCGTGCGCAACTCCGTTCAGAATACCAGCCCTGGTAAAATTTTAACCTTGCAGGAATAAATCTCTACTAAAAACAACGCATTTCATTACAGTCTACCGGTACCTACATAATACGAGTATAAGAAGGAACCTTTAAAATATGCATGACTAGTTTACACGCATGTTGGAATATAATATTTGATTTTTAAAAATATTTGTTCTAATCAGCGTTTGAAGGATATATGTGGGTCTTAGAAAACAACTTAGGAATCTCCATTGAATTGTGAGATTTTAAATTATGCTTCACCAACTCAATAGAGATTGCTAAATTTGCGGTGTCAAGTAGTATAATTGTAATCTATTTTTGCAAGATTTAGAGACAGTTTTGAATTACGATATTATTTAGGTAGATAGGTTTTTACGTATGGTTTATTTTGGCATCAATAACTAATTTTCCGTTTTTGGTGGAGATTTCTAAGTTTGCTTCATTCCCGCGTTTGATTTTACTGAGATTGCACTGAGTGTGAAGAGAAGAAATGGTGATGAATAAATATTACATTTATATTAGCTATATAAATTAACTGTATTTGTAAGTCGGCCTAGTAGTGTAGTGGTGTTGATGGGAGATTTTTATTTAAAAGGGTGATTCCACATCAGAATATTTCATAGTCCCTGGACTGGTACTTAAAGAGCGAGACCGATCATCTTACCTTTAAATAACAAAAATTATGAAGATACGCAGCGATTGGTGTGCCAATGCAGTGCCCTATCCACCATTTCGGGCGGAAAGGGAGTTATGATAATGATAATTGTATTACATTTTTGGTTACTAGCTTTTACCTTCGGCTTCGCTCGGGTGGTATTATTGGTGAATATGATATATTTTTCGCGATAAAAAGTAGCGTAAAACTGATCATCTTACCTTCATGTAATGAAAAAAAATCTAGATACGCTGCGATTGGTGTACCAATGCAGGGCTCTATGCACCATTAGGTGCGGAAAGGGAATGATGATTATAATGATGAATTTTTAAAATCTATCCGTTCAATTATATTCATATAAAATATATACTACTTTTTTATATATATCAGATATATTTAGCAATATCTATGGGGTATTTTAATATTAATATATAAATATCATTATATTTTCGAGCCCTGATTTTAATGCTTATATAACCGCGATGAAAACGTAACAATGACGCATGTACTCGCATGAATAACGCTTCGGCGATTAGTTTTGAAAAGTTTTTTTCCGAACAATGAAAAAGGACGCTTACCAAAGAACTGTTCTGGCAAAGTGAAAAAATGGGAAAGTGGTAAAGTGGAATTTCCACGAAGCACTCACTTCCTACTGTGCGAAGTTGGCGTATTTAGCCGAAGGTGTATTTTTACTGACCGGCACACAGAGCCTTTGTGCAGATATTACCTATCGATAACAGAAAACCGATTCTGCTAAGCATCCCCATCGCGGCTTTTTCTCAAATGTGTTAAACGAATTTCCATCCGTTTGTCCGCCATTACTATGGCCTGTTGGCCCCGCATTAGGGCGCTAATTAGGGTTGCACATCGCCTACAAAATCATCGATATATCGAGACATCGATTTAATTGTTTAAATGCTGATGTCGAAAACCAACACCAAAACATCCATATTTGCCCTGTAGTAGTATTACTCGTATTTACACTCTGCAGAAAACAAGACCGGGGCAATAAATAAAAAGAGGGACCGCGATGGTTTAGATACGCAGAGCAAGTTAGAACTGCTTTAAAGGTTTAGGATACTTTAACCCTTTTGTTTATTTTTACTCATGTTAAAAAAAAAAATATTGTTTTAATCTACTTTTGTTTTGTTTGAAATATTTTTATTTTATTTATATATTACGTTATTATTTTTACATTGTTATATGTAGTAACAATTATTATTATTATTCGTAATATTATTATGATGAATGCTGTTAAATATTGAAAACCAGGAAAACCCGAGAAAGACATTGTATTCACAAATTTTAAATACACAAAAAATGTAAATATGAAAAACGTAATGATCGACGTGGGTGCATGAATAGTTGTGTGAATGTAAAGAAAGCGAGTTTTGTCTGTCAATATGGATAGTGTGTTGTTCTATCATTTCTGTCTACCCTACAGAAAAATTACTTGATGATTTGTTTATTTGAGCATTGAATCGAAATGAAGATAAACAATACATGTTTTTTTAAATATTATTATTATACCATATGAAATATTTCAATTATTTACAAAACTAATTTACGAATTCTCCTCACTAGGCAAACATGTTCTTAGAAAAACTGATGTGTTCAAAACTTTTTTTTAATACCATTTAATTAAGTACGTTATTAAAAGTAGAAAATTGTTATAAATTCTATGTGTGTTTATCGAAAATTTTATAATATCGATGTATCGTGTTCATCCCTAGTGCTAACAAAGTGCATCGCCTAATAGAGGATTACGTGAGATGAATCCAAACAAAATTCTCCGCTAGATCCTAAAAGAGTCTGATCTACTCTATTGCGTTTATATCCATTCAATTCGATTCCTTTTTCTTTTTGTCTCCGTGGTGAAACAAACCGGGCTCCATTGTTTTGTGAAGACTGAGCAAATCGGCAAAGAGATGAAGCTGCACATTTGTCCATTATGCGTTTAATATATTATTGACGAACGCGTCACTGGAATCGAGTGCATTCTGATAAATCAGTCAGTGTGTTCGATGGAACAATGCACCGCGTCATATTAATAAAACATATAATATCGTGTTACAGTTAAAATGTAATTTCCCATCTATTTTCCCACGCAATAAAAAAAACCTAATATTTTTTATGTTTAAACTGCAATATTTTATGTTTCCAACTGAAGCGTAGGATTGATAGCCTTACCTTCATGCAAAAGATAATTGAAATACGCCGAATCTGGTTTACCAATGCACTGCTCTGTACACCACTGAGTCCGGATAGGGGAATGATGATGATTGATGATTCTTGGACCGAAAATGTAAAATCTGTCACAGGATAAAATTAAGGATAATAAAACAATTTTTTTTTAACCATGCGATGGTTACATATTTGGTTAGAAAAAATACGGAAAAGGGAAACACCAATTATAAACTGATTAGTTACAAAAATCCAACATATACGGCATTACCCCAAAAAGAAAAAACAAATTGATAACAGCGACCGTGAAAACCTACGTACCTATTTAGTTACAAATAGTTTAGTTTTTATATTCAATTTTACGTATCAAAATGTCAACTAATTTAATGTCTTACTATCTTCGAAACAGACCCCGTAGCATGTCAGACCTTAATTTCTTAAGTTCGTTCGTATTCGAGATTATTCCACCTGGAATATTGATTATTAACCATTGAGTCTTTCCACGTTTCATTTTTATTATTTTTTAAAATAAACAGTATTTACGTTGGTTAATATACTTTATATATTTTATTTCGCAATGTTTATGCTGGTATGACGAGCGACGTCAAAGTGACTTGACGCCAAATGTGAGTTTTGTATATACTTGTTTTTAGCCCGAAAGTTATGAATGAAAACTTGTTTTTCACATTTATAGCTTTATTTGACAGACGCCGTGGCGCAGTTGATGGCCAACTGTGAAACTGGCGTCGAGGGTTCGATTTCACCAGCAAGAGAAAAATTCAAGAATTTTTTTTTTTCTACTGGTCAGGGTGTTGGGGTGTATATTCATAACCTCCTTCAATATTCACTCTTTCCTACTGCTGATAAGCCTCTAAAATAAAGGCTTAACGGGTTATCCCCTAAAAAAATGTCGTTAGAATAAATTGTTAAAATGAACTCTAAATATTCAGTATATTTTTAACGTTGTTCCCAATTTGTGAAAATATGTACCCTATCGCGCTTCGGGGAATGGAGCTAGTCAATTGAATATATCACTTATGAACACTATTACCCGCGGTCACTACATTACCTATTTAAATCTTCCAAAATTCTGCAATATGCATTAACGGAAAAGCGATTCTATCACCAGTTCAATAAATGATTACCGATGTAAGCCTTTATACATGTAATATTATATTCGTAATGCAACATTCAAAGTGATGTTACTCTAATATTCTACGAATATGAAATGAAATATTATCAATCTGTTGCATTCATAATAATTGAGTGTATTTTGATTTCTGTGATCAAATTAGTCAAAAGTGCCTCTGAATTATTAATAATTTTCCTATGGTGAATACACCAAGTGGTACATAAGGCACTGGATTAATGCTTCGAATCTTGATCATTTGATGGCTACACGAAGGCAAGATGTTGAGTTTCACGCTTCAGATCCAGTCTAGGGACCACGAAAAGTTACAGTAAAAACTACCTTTATCAAAAATATTTCATTTTGAGCTTTCGAGAAATCGGTCTAAAGATTTCAACAGCTAGACCACGAGGCGGGACTAATATCTATTCGATTTTTTTTTCAGGATTTCTTCCTGATCCTTTCATGCAATCGAGTTGAAAATACTAGTTCAAGGTTCAAAACAAAACTATACTTTTGATTCCACTTGGAAACGGAAAACTATTTATGTTTATTGTATTTAATAAAAATGATATTTTTTTTAGAAGAGCAAGCCGTTAAGGATCCCGATACTGAATAGTGAAAAACAGCAATTCTGGAAAATGTCCAGCGATCTGATTTTTTATTTTTTTTTAATTATCATCGCAACTGTATTACAAAACAAAAATATACATATTATCTATATGTTTGCTTGTTCGTAAGTAAAAAGATGTGATTTTTATATATTTAGATTGGTCTTAAAAGCTTGTATTATATTTTTCAAAGAAAATCTCGGCTGTCACGAGGAAGATAGTTAATATATGACACTGTTTGGGAATGACCACGTTCAAATTAGTGTGTGTCATAAAGCCTTAAGTGGTTAAATGGAAAAGCTAGAAATAATTCTGCCTATTTTTTAGCATAAGACAGTTTTTTTATAATTCTTTCCATACATTTATCTCAAAATCAGTTTTTTTTAGTTATGACTATTTTATCGGAGGTGCGATGTGTACTTTTTAGCTACAAGTAATTTTTTTGTATTTGCCCCATGTTTTTGTGTGATTTTTAAACATTCTAACATTTTCTATATTCCGAAAAAAAAATCGTATCTGGAATTTTATATCTAGGTAAAATTATAAATATAGTTAATAATGAAACTTCTTGGTTTAATTTTACTTTTTTATTATTTTGACCAACGAGCGCTTTTGCCTAAGTAGGCATCTTCAAAACTGGTCAACAAAAAACATCAATATTAACAAATCTAGGTTTTTTTTGGTAATTTATTTTATTTATTTACTTATAATCGGTTTATAACACATTTTTTTAGACTTAAGTTCCATCTCCATGGGACCAAAAGCTCTGTATTGAGTTGGGACGAGTAATTAGTTACACAGACATACGAGTATATCACCGCAAATATTTCATAGGATCAGAAATATAATAATAATTGAAAAATAAATATATGGCAGATTAATATGGCTAACAGCAAACTCAAATATTTCATTTTCATTTAATAAAAAAAAGAGAGAAAAAAAAACGTGGTCGTGTATTCCGAAAATAATTTAGGGGTTTTTTACTCTAATGTATCAATGAATATACGATACTTATGATTTCATTTTTTCTCATGAACTAAAACTCGAGTAAAACAGCATTCAGTTAAAGCTGCTACCATATTTTTATTTCTTAACTGCTTAATCACAATTCATAATAAACTAAGATCAAACAAAAAAATAAATTATTTGCGATTCTGAAGCCTTTTCAACCATCACATTTGTAAAATTTTTTTCGCTTTGCTAAGATAAGGGTTAATTAACCGCAATAATTGTTAGTACGAGTGTGTATTTTTTTATGTTTATTATTTTTTAATCCCGGTTTTGCAGTCGATGTGCAAAAAGGTGGGACTTAATAAAAAATGACTTTTTATTTATTTTTCCTGTGGTGAGCGTCACGTGAAGAATGGCCGTGAGTCGGGAATAGGAAATGGCAGCTTTTGACAACTTTCCAATAAATCACGTGGCTAAAGCAACTTATTTTTCCCTTAATTCTGAAACTGCCAACAGCCGCCTGTTAGGCAAGCGAATAATTCATATCTGCATTAAGCCAAGTTCACACGCTAGTTAGAAAGAATTTTTATTACTAATTCTCGCCTTTTGAAAATAACATGAAAGGGCAATAATCTTATTCCACTATTATGGCGTAAAAAAACTTTCAAATGTATTACGAAACAGCGCGAACAACATTTTTTTTACTTATTTATTTAATATTTTACATAAAGTGCATTTATGACAGTTAAATTAAATTTATTAACAATTAAATCTGCCCTTTGCTTACAAGTTCTTTAGAATATCTTTTACTCAACAGAACAAGACTCCACACTACATTTAATTTGCCAGTACCTAGGACTAACTCAAGGAAAAACGATTTTTACTTCAGAGCATGTCATTATTATAATACTGTTCTCTCCGGTCACGCAGACATTTTTCATCTCTCCTATTTGAAATATAGAAGATTCCTTATAGACAGTACGCCCGTTTATTTATACGATGTCAGTAATTTTGTATGTACTCGTATGTTCATTATTTTATTTTGTACCTTTTACATTATTTTTATACAACTTTTTTTATTTTCTTAATCTTTAAATTTAAATTAATCTTATTTCTATTTACTTTATTTTTATTACTGTATATAAATATATGTATTTTTATTTTATTTGCAACTTCTAAGTGCCTAATATTTCTTAATTGTTAAATTGCTTTTATTTTGATACCGATAATGTACTTAATCAATAGATAACACCACTGTGGAAAATTTGTATTGACTGTTTTCACAATTTTCGTTTTAACCCAACTCTACCTCAACTTGATTTCCATTTTCTAAAAGTGAGTAATTTCGGTAGTCAGATGGCAGAAGGGACCATCTGTATTTTTTTCTGTTTTGTAGTTTTCATAAGTTTTAGTAAATATTTCAGTAAATACACATAGAAAAAAAGAGCATCATTTAGAATGGTAATTTATTATTGAAAAATAACTCTGAAATATTTTAGTTTGTGGATTGAAGTTTTGAAATTGAGTAGTATTTCAGCTCTCCTACACAATTTTGAAAATTACAGATGCTCCCTACTGCCATCTGAATACCGATTTACACCTCGTTAAAAATTACCCCAAAATTTAAATATTAAGGTAAATCACTTATGATTCAATTTATTTGCGGTCTTAACCGAAAATATTTATTTATAAAAAATCATTATGATTTTAAAATACGTACGCGAGATGTTTATAAGGATTGCTCATATGCATTACAAAAATAATAGAGTTTTCACTCAATTTTAACCGCCATTTTCAAATCTCAAAATGAAAACAGTTGGTCACCAACCTATTTTTTTTTTATATTTTGAAAAGTATTTATTTATCACGTGAACTTTTTTTTTTCATCACAATATACCAGGAGTCCCAATTACAGTGGTGAATTACATCACAGAACACCCAGGCTTAAGAAAAATCACATTTATTTTTTGTGTTCTCACCAGTAATCGAACCCGGAACCTTCCGTGTGTGAGTTAAACGTCTTGACAACTACACTACGGAGGCCGCCGTGAGAATGATGACTGCGCATGATCTAAAATGCATCTAGACATATGTCTGAACGAATGAATATTCATTCGTTCATCTGCGTTTGCACCTAATGGCGTATGTAAGTACTTAACATTAAGTAAAAAAAAAGTTCAATAAGGTTTTATGCATGATTATGCTGGTGATTACCAAACGTTCTAACCACTATACCTCAAGGAAGACAATGATTTTTATTTTACATCAACAGCTTAGATTTGAAGCCAAATTCAGCCCGTGTAAACGTGGCGTCAGTCTAGCGCGAAAAGTCGCGATTTTTTTCTTTTATTTCCCTGGCATTGGTAGCGAGATTTTTGTTGTTGCATTTAGCTGGTCATTGAATTATTGAGAAGTTGACGGTGGACGCTGTTTTTCTTTTTTTTCTATTTTATTCACTATAGGAATATTCGATTGCGGGTATCTCATTCGGTTCCAACTGCGCACACTAAAAATGTACAGCTTTAGACTCCACATGAACCTATTCCAATGTTTTAAAATGGCTTTTTAAGGAAAGAAAAAAAGTTGATGTAAACTTATTGGCATAAACTTTGTTTATTTGCTGAAACTGTCAACACAGTTAGTTGTCTTATTTTTTTTTTTTATAATTGCGTCAGTAAATTTAATTTATGTTTAAATTTCCGTATTAGTTTTTAATACATTATTGTTTGAGTGTGTTAAGTACTATTTTTGTAATACTTGCAATAAGGCTGAAATCCTACCTACATTATTCCTCATTCAAATTTTTGCTGTCCTACCGTCCTGTGAGCAAGTCATATTGTGAAAATGGTTACTCTGACAAATCATTATCATGCGAATGTTTAAGTAGTAAATGCATTACTTAAAAATTTAATTATTTTTCCATCTGTCAGATTGTCGAAGAAACAAAATTGAAATTTCGTTAGTGCTGCCAGGGTAGTATTTTTTTTTACCCTACTTTGCTCATCTAATAAGAGAAATAATGAAAATTGGGCCTCAGATTAAACAACTCTGTGGTGGACATTTGCCGACATTACCTTCAAAACATCAAATGTAAAATATATACAACAACACGATATAAAAATATTGTTCTAAGAGATTTTCATCCATCTTTAGAATTTTCATGATTTTTAATTTTAAAAATATCTGCTCAGTAGTTAGGCGGCCTCCGTGGTGTAGTGGTCAAGACGCTTGATTTACACACGGAAGGTTCCGGGTTCGATTCCCGGAGAGAACACAAAAAATTATATGTGATTTTATCTCAAGCCTGGGTGTTCTTTGATGTAATTCACAACTGTAAGTGGGCCTCCTGGCCTGTTGTTGTGCAAAAAAAAAAAAATGAAATGAAAAACAACTTACTTTTCCTATATTATTTTTTGAAAATCACGGAAGAACTCAGCAAACGATTTGGTGTATTTAGTGTCTTGCTTAAAATAATATGTATTTTATTGCGTATTTTAGGAATAAAAATGAATTTTTATTGTAATTTTTATTTGTAAAACAGCACTTGATTTCTTAACGTAACAAAAACAAATTTTATCCTTAAAAGTCAAACAATGCTAACCATTCCATTTCGTATTTTACATTCTACTATTACGTTTTTATTAAGTTCGTCAAATGGATTAATAAATTTACTTCCGATAAAATTAAACACTGGAATCTCCGAAATAAATTTGAAAACGGTTAAGTTGATTGTACGACGTAGGTAGATCCAGAATAAAGCCATAAATATTTGACGATTTTATTCATTTCTTTAATGTAATAGTTGACAAACTTGCCGTAAACAAATAAATCAAAAGGAAGTTATTATTAGCCATAGAAAATCAATCAGACTGATGGCAAAGCTCTCAATTTGGGTGAATGGATTTAACAAAACCACCCGGAATAACTAAAATATTTTGTATAAAAGAATTACACGTTAAGTGATTAAATGTATAATTATATTTCTACGATTTAAAATGCGTTTGCCTTCACAGGGTCTATTTCAAAAAAATATAAATGAAAGTATTTTTAATTATTTTTTTTATTTGTTTATTTTTCCATATATATATTATTTACATAGAAATACAATTACAAAAATTAACTTTAGAAAAATACATCTTAAAATTAAGCTTTACCATAAATTGGAAAAAATGCCCACAAGGACTTCAGCGTCTGAGCGTGGGCCATTCCTTTGTTAACTATCAAAAACTTTATAGCATATCGATATGGTATGACATGACCATGAAAAGAAAAAAAAATAAAAGAAAAACCAAATTAACATATGCTGATATTACGAAACCATGTTATATTTGGAATAGGCATTTATTTTTAATTTTTTTAAACAATGTGTCTAAATATATGTATATGTAAAAACTCAATTTAATTAATTATTAAGAATGCATTTTTTAAACTTTTTTGCTATCGTACGCACCTATATAATTTTTTAATGATGCCGTGCTACAGGTTTCAAGTGGAAACACTGAACATAAATAATGCAGTATTTATTCTAAAACTATTTGGGAATATAAATTGCAAGAAAATGTTTTCGAACGTAACTAGAAACAGTAAAATATGTAGATCAATAAAAATAAGTTAGGCAATACGGGCAAAAATATTTAATTTAACAATAATTAATATTGTAATGTGGCGAAGTGAATTTGATACATTAAATAGTTTTCTTGTTACTCTATTTTTATTTACTGTTTGATTGTCACACGAATGAATAAATAATCAAAAATAATTGGCGGATTGAACAAATGAATTATTATTTAGATATTTGTAGATATTTTCTAGCTTTCAAACTGGTTTATGTCAACAAACATTTGGACATACCAATAATACTTCCGTTCGATGAAAATACAGTTTATTCAAAAAAAAAAAATGATTATTTGTGCATTCAGAAGTTTCGGATGAAATTTCAGTAAAGTCGCGTTGCATACCGAATAAGGATTTATTTATATAGAGCGATTATTAAACTTTCTAAGGATGTATGTATGCATAATTTTGAAATCTTAGAATAACCCTTACTTTTATCCGGTGTGATTTTAAATGGGTAGCGATTCCCGGAATCCTTAATTAATTATATCGCGAGTTTTAAGGTTGTCACTTTGTCTGATGAGTTTTCTGATGGCGGGTTGACTATCACGAAATGAGAGAAATGGCGCCGATCCGTTAATGTATTTTAAATCAGCCAAACAGGAAAGTGTCATTGCAGATACGAGCATTATGTAAGGCAAGTCTACCCTCAGAGCTATTAGCTAATAAAACTTTTCCGTACGAAGTTAACAGTCCCCGCGTAGAAAAATGTAAGCTTACCAATCAAAGATTTAAGAGGATGCGCAGTGTGACCGTTCCTTATACAGATGTGTTCCCGCATTTTCTTTCTGGATTATGGCACTAGAACAACCATTTTTACACACCATAGATATCCATAATATCCATATAGGAGCTAGGACCATGTAAAAACTGTTTAAAGCATCTAGTTTCATGTGCCGTCCATGGACATACGGTTTACAAATAATATGTTAACTATTTTTGAAATAAACAAAACTTGCTGACACAGAAAATTCTCTTTGAATACTTCTTTTTTTTTCTTATAAGCCTATTTCTCTCCACCGCTAGATATAGGCCTCTTCCAAATTTTTTCATGTTTTTTGTCCTGGGCACTCAGTTCCCATCCATGGCCCACGATTTCGACGATGTTGTCATTCTATCTCCTCTGTGGTCTCCATACTTCCCTTTTATTTTCGTAGGGTCTCCAGTTTACTATTCTGAGGGTCCTCCTATCTACTTCTCGTCTCGCCACATGACCCGCCCAGTGCCATTTTGTCTTTCCACTCTTTCTGCGATGTCAGTCACCTTTGTACGTCGGCTTATTTCCTCATTCCTTATTCGGTCTCTTAAGGAGACGCCCAACATTTGTCTTTCCATAGACCGCTGAGTGTACTGAATTTTGTGAACACTTCTAGCAGTAAGTGACATGGTTTCAAGACAGTATGTTGCCACCGGCAGAACATAAGAGTTGTAGACTTTGGCCTTCAGATTATTTGGAATCTCCTTATTTCTGAAAACGTTTTTCAGCTTTCCAAACGCAGCCCAACTTAACCTGATTCGTCTACGCAGTTTCGCAGTTTGATTTAATTTTCCCAATTTGATTTTGTGCCCAAGGTAAATGTACTCGTCAACAGCACCAATAGTTTTATTTTCAGTACATATGTTTCTAGGTATTGGATTCAAAATCTTGGATTTGCCTATATTCATTTCCGGACCGATCTTTCTAGAGGCTTTGTTTAGTTATTTTACCATAGTTTCCAGTTCATTTACCTCTTCACTTATTATTACTTTATCTTCTTATCGTCCTTCTTCCTTTCCGATGCGAGATCTGGAGCATGCGGCCGCGGTCTCAATTTCGAACAAACACTGTATTCTTTCACTATCATACTGGAAAATTAGAAAAAGGTGATTGTGCTGACCATGTGTGTTTGATTGATTACAAATTGACAATACTGCAGCGAGGGGTACAACGAAAGCTTTTAAAGTTTCTTTGTTTTGTAATTTTCGCGGTTTGATTGTAAAAAAATATTAAATTTTCGCTTAATTAGTTTTAAAAAAAATTGATAGTGATTTGCCAAACTGAACAGTTTCGGGAAAGGGGTGGATGCTTTCATTGCATTACTTTATCGTCTGCAAAGTGGAGGTGATTTAGATACTTACCATCTAGTTTTATGCCCTGATTATTCCAATTTAGCATCTTGAAAACGTCTTCTGAGGCTAAGGTAAAACAGGGGTGTCAATTTTAACTAGGCACAATCAATCGGACGTGCATTTGTCTTTTTTGTTCAGTATTCATCAAACCACTCTTAACCGCATATCCACTTAAAATGAGTTATAGTGGCCCCGTCTAGGCCGAAGCTCGCGGTACTTCTTAGATGACAACTAATTTTTCGTCTATTGTTTATTTAATATTTTTAAAGAAAATTGTTAACCATATTAATTGTTCATTCATTTTAAGTTGAATATATTGAAAAAATAAATGATAGAAGGGAAATTTTAAATTCGGCGTTGCTTTTTAAAGATATTAAATAGTGTTTTAGATAGTCCTGAGCTCTTGAATTCTATATATTTTTAAACAGTGTAAGACAGCTTGGAACGAGATATAATATATTTTTTTTTTCTGTCGATTTGCACAGTTCAAACTACATAAGCTCACCCTTTCCACGGCTCCACATGCTAGCAAACAAACACTGGAATACAGATTTATGAAAAATTTATCCTCATATAAATTAAAATCTATACGTAGCATTTTTTAAAAACTATTTTATAATCTTATAAGAGCTTTCATGGATTAAGAAAAAAAGTTTGTAGTCTGTAAATCTGCATAAATACACATGCATACTGCGAATTTGCATAAAATATGAATATAACCCACTTAAAATGTATGAAAAGTGTTGTATGGTTTGAAGGCGTATTTGAATATTCTGTTGAACTAAACACTTGCATATTCATACAACATTACACACGAAAATCCATTTACTTCCTTCGAAATCCCATCTAACTAAGCTTTGTTACATAAAGCTGTATTTTGGTTACGTATGCTCAGGTCCCGTATTACAGCAATAAGATAAGAAATTTACCGGCATTTTTGTTTTTATCGTAAATCAAAAATTTTCCCACCAACATTTAAACATATATTTATTTGTAAACGCGCTTAAAGCTTTTACGCTATATTTCACAAAAATATTATAAATCATCATCATAATACTTAAGTCCATACCCGATAATGTAAAGGCCCCTGTATTGGTACACTAAATGAAACGAATGTTGATCATCAGTTACTCTAAGATAGGGTGATCAGCCTTTATCAGTCTTGCCAGGAACATAAAATTATGCTTTCTTGAACCACATTTCATTTCTACTTTCCCAAGGATCGAACTTGAGGCCTCAAGTGTGGTAGAGAAACGCGACAACCAGTTCACTAAGAGGCGGACTGATTTCCACTCAATTTCCTTATTCGGTATTTTTATCTAAGAGTAGCAATCGAGTCGAAAGTACTCGACCAGGATTCTGTTCTATTTCACAGACAAAAGTGTATTCTTAATCCGCCTGGACACATATTGGTTTCGAATTATGTGGGTGTGCATTTGTCGATTATTGTCACAACTCAACATCCTGTTACCTACAGCAACTGTTCACTTCCCACGGCCAGTATCCTTTGATAACCTGCCACAGCAAGATCTCGTGTCGTATATATTATTTCGTTGAATGTGTGCCGCATCATAGACCTTGTTTCCACCAACCACCAGTGTTCAGCTCCAGATTGGGGGCCTGTCCTAGTGTTGGAGCCGCTCGCAATTGACCAGTCGGACTACCGCAATTCCATCAAGAACAAACCAGGTTAGTGGCTTCCATTCCTGATCCATTTCATTTGTTGGGGTTGTGACTGATTGACATTGCATACCGCGTATCGAGGATATTCATTCACTTGTTATATTAAATTTAAAATACAGTCCACTATATCGTAGAAGCCCTAGGGCTTCGCCCTCCGCTATTTCTCGCCCCGTATCCGCGTGTCAATTCGTTTTCCCACCACAGATATATACAAATACAAATCACTATACAAAAAAAAAATACAGGACTTAATATTAAATTATGCACTAAATTTGCTATGGATTGTTTTTCGGGACTTGATCATCTAAATCATCACTCTAATGATTTGCAAGCCACTGCATGCAGATAACTGCTGATTTTAATTCATTTTTAGTACTAAGATGATGACTGAAAGAAAAATTTCAGTCTGGATGCTCAATGTGGGACACGAAAATTTATGAAATGTGATATTTCAAAACAATTAGGTAGTTAACGTCTATATTCGCGCATTGCATTTCTCGATTCTCTATATATGCTTGTTTTGAATATAACATTCCCATAAGTGTTATCCCACTATGGAGAATGAAAGTATGATGAAAACAATGGACATCTATAGTTGGAAAGAGTTCTATTATACCTTAATCTTACCTATTTTAAGCCGATATTTTATTATTACAATATTTTGGGTACCTTTGTCTAAACTTTTACTGACAAATTCCGGATTAATAGTGTTTTTATCATACACATAATGTATTCGGAATATCAATAAAAATATAAAATTGAACTTTTTAACGGATAGTCGTAGTGACGTAAAATTTGAAATGCCTTTGCTTGATAAACCCTGTTTTTGTAACAATTTAACTAACTTCGGTATGAAAAAAACCCACTAATGGTAATTTATACTGACGTCTAATATCGAAAATAGATCACTATTTTAAAATGAAATTATATATGATATTATAATAATGTATGACTAAACTAAAATAAATGGTCAATTTTTTTATGTCACGAACAAAAATTGACTGTAATTCGATCCAAGCAAAGCCGGGTAAACATTTTTGCTGTCAACAACACAACAACAACAAACCATCACGCCGCAGGCAGAGGATAGAACGCACATCACTCTATCTTTGCATACAGATCTAGCTTCCTCTATATTCATACATCTTCGCATGCACGCGCGCCGATTATTCCAACTTTTGACATGTCTGTTTTCAAGTATTTGTTGGATTTGGTCATGCCATGTCTATCTCGGTCTTGTCAATAAAGTAAAATCGAAGATACATAAAAACTAAATTTTTTAAACATCTACCGACGGAGATACTTTTAAAATTTAAATATTCGTGAAAAGAAACATTTTTGAGAAAAGTAAGTTATAAACATAGATGTCATCTTATGTGAGGTTTTTATTTTGTGATAAAATCATTCATGTAAATATTATCATTATATTAGTTTACGTCTAGTAGATAAATTGATTTTCTAAAAGCCTGCGCAATGCACGTCGTGTTTCTGAGAAAATAACGTAAATAGAGAAAATAATATGATTATTAAATATAGTTCGCTTCCTTCCGATACAATTTTACCAGAAAATGATTGAATTATGTGCACATTTTAAGTAAAATATCAGATTCGCGTCCCGCAGGGCCGGGCGTCGAGAACCTGATGCCCTGTGAAGTAGGCAAGCGAGGTAGAGGCTTTCGGGAGGTATCCGCAGTATACGGCCAAGGGCCTCGATTATGATGAGAAGATAAAGACGTTATATCTTGACCTTGATAGAATGGTTGAAAATTCACTCTAGAGATTACGAAGATACACTATCGACCCCCCACCTTTAAGTTTTGGATAGGTACATGGATATGAAACATGGGGAAGCGTATGTCACGGTACACATATCTATGCACTGAAATAACATAGCTTCAGTATGACGTCATAGTTAAAGATAAAAGTTTCCCGACCGACTACTAAAATACACTACCGATACCCCACCATCAAGTTTTTATGTAAGTACATCTGTTTATACCGACGGGTCTAGAACCGTTCGATACGCTTATTTACGCATTAAAAGTGTCAAAAATTTTGTTCCACCGAGAAATTTCTCCTTTAATTATGATTTACTTAAATTTTTAATCGTTTTGAGGTTGGCACTTTTTTTCTTAAATGCCTATTCAAAATATAATAAGAGATAAATAAGTAAATTTTGAAGTCGAATTGACTGTCAGTTTCCGAAACGACTGGCTAGATGCAAAAAATAATGTCGCTACATTCTGGCCTATTAACATATACGAATATCTAGGCGTAAGAAAGTTGCCACTATAAAAAAATAATTATTTATTATATTTTTTCCGTCTGTTTTATTATCTTCCGTACTATACGTATCGAAACGTTAAAGGAGCCGCCTCTGTAGTCGCTCGGTAGATAAATATAGATCGTTAAGCATATCGTCTTGGCAAGTGTCAAAAGTCTTTTAAAATCATGTTCAAGCGAGTTATTGGAGTTTATGATTGCTTTGAAGTGAGCACTTTTTATCGCAGAAGGCTGTTTAAAATATAAATGAGAACTTTTTTAAATGTTAATAAAGTAAGGAACGCGTACATATTTTTGCGGTCATTCATCGGTTCGTTTTGATCATATGATGCCGATATGACAAGTAGGTAGAACATACCGAGGTAGATACAGATAGTACAGAAGTTAAATATACCGTCTCGATATATACAGATGAAGATAACGTTCATAATTGAGGCCGTATCGCACCCGCTTGATGACAATATATGGGAAATATAAAGCATATGTTAAGGATATTTAATTTTAAAAAATATAAAAATTTTATTAACATTTTTAATATTTAAAGCGGCAATGTTCTGGTCACATATTTTATTAGTGTTTGTTAATAACCGCTTACCGACTTTTTTGTGTTTATCGGTTTCGTGTCGTAGCTGTCTCTTCATCAGTACAATAATTACACCAACATGTATATATAGAAAAGAAAGAAATAAACGGTAGGCATAGAAAAGCCGGTAAGTGTTTATTAACATTTAAATCAGCCTCGTGGTGTAGTGATCAGCGCATTTGGTTACCATACAAGAGGTCTCGGATTCGATTCCTGACATGGTTGACATAAAATATTTACTTAAAAAATGTGTTTTCATTCTAGAATATTTCATAGTCCCTGAACTGGCACCTGAAGCGTAAGATTGATCGTCTTACCTTCATGTTACAAAAATGAATAAGATACGCTGCGATTGGTTTACCAATCTAGTGTCCTACGCATCATTAGGTGCGGAAAAGGAATGATGATGATGATGAGCATTTAATAATGCTTACATTGTTCAAGACGGCATGGAAAATGCTGAATACAGTAACTAATGGACACGTTATTCCTTTACAAGCTATTTCTAAAATATAACAAATAATGCATTGCTCTCAACGATTCGAAAAAATATAAAATAGCAAATCTCCCATATTTTAGCGAGAAAGAGATATAAGAGATAGATTCCTTAGTTCATTTTTATTTCTATGTTAATTGTTACCATAGATACGACACTAGCTGGCGGCTCTCGGTGTGAGTATTTAAGTATGTACTTTAATGTTGTGAAAAATGTACTAAAAAACATAACAAATTTTCTGTTTATTCAATAAATTGGATTGTATTTACGAATGAATCGATGTATAGATATTAGAGGTAGTAAAAAATAAACAGTTATTGTGTCGTTGAAAAACTTATTTGACCGACGAAGTGACGCACCGGACTCGGACTAGGGAAGAGGCTGGGTAGGGAAGGGGTAGAAGTTTTTTAAAGGGATGCGAGTCTGAGACATTAAGGATTAACTCCATTTTCATCAAATTTTAATAATTTATTTTATTTCTGGTAAAAACATGTGTTAGATTGTTTTAAAAGTTAACCGTAAGGAGTGCCTCTGAAATTTCGCGGTCCAGCCCAGAAACACGCGTATATTTTGATCAAATCCTGCTTTACAAATTGGAAATAATCAATTCGATTCCCTACTTGCTTGCCGTGTCCCCTCCAGGTTAACTAGACTCACTGATTTTTTCTATATTCGTAAAATTAAAACTAATCATCGGAAACATTCTACGATTCCTTGTATTTGTGAAGCATTTAACAAAAATTTTAATAGTCTTGATATATTTAACACTCTATACAATATGTACAGAAAAGAACTAATAGCATTGATTCAGAATAATAGAGAATAGACGTTTTGTCTCTTTTCTTGCTCTTCATTCATAATTCATTTAATCATTAAATCTGATGCAATTTTCCACTCTTACTTTCTTTCAATCATACTTTACCACTCCTTATCAATTTCCTTCTTTTCCTTCCCACTGTCTCCTTGTTTTGTCCAAATTTATCTCATTTTAATATAAAGTATATTTATTATTTATATAGTTTAAACTTTAAGCCGTCGTCGCTTTATTACAGTATTATTTAGTAAATATGTACATATAAATGGATGGCAGGCCCTACTATGTATACATTTTATAATGGTTTTTAATATATTAATTTAACCTGTACATCTGTTTGTATTCGAAATAAATAAAATAAAATAAAATATGAACAAACCGAAGGAATATGATTTATTTCAAATTTCTGGTTTTTCTCTCTTGAAATAATTAAATGTCCCTTATTTCATTTCAACTTTTGGCTGGTGCGACAATATTGTTAAATTTATAATCTAAAACACTTTTATAAAATATGTATCCTTTTTCGTTTTCTATAACATTATTAACCGTTAACCTCTATTTGGGGGCGGGGTGTATTAGGGTCGCAGATGAGGGGGAGGGGGCAAGGCGTGGGAGAGGAACGCGTCCGTCGAGGGAGAGATAATTAGCTGTCCCCTGGAAATAAAGACTTTATAATTTAGTTTTTAATTAAAGAACAACTTACTATGATTATATAGCTCCAACGTTAAACAGTGTTCCATTAGGGCATCAGTTAAGTGGAAGATTGAATATTACAAGTTCCGCAAATAAGAATTCTTAGTTAAACTTTATTATGTTTACATAATAATGTCATCATTTTGATCTTACGATTTCCTTTAAAATATTATTAAATATTTACTTTAAATAGTGGAGAGAATGGCTTAAGCTAGGGTTTCCTAGGACAGCGGTGCCCGTATTTTAACGGCCGTAGTGAACGGTGATGCAGTGGACAGCCGTCGTAACGGTGACTAGAGTGTGGTTTCCTAGGAAAACGGTGTTATCAACAACCGTCCATACGCTCTGTAGCTGCAAGACGTGCTGGGATATTTATGTATTGTACAGCGCCTTTGAGGTGATTTTAACGAAAATGGCGCTATATAAACTATCCAAACTTATAAGTCGCACAAATCCACACGGTACGCATAATTTAAAAAAACCTTCTCTTATGTAACACGGTTACTTAAAATATGCAAATCCTATATCAGATCAACTCTCGAATACGGGTTTCAGATATGGAATCCCTTTTTCGTTAGGGATATCAAGTTGTTGGAGAGAGTCCAAATACGAGCCACAAAGCTGACGCCAAGTCTGAAACGGCTGGTATGTTCAGAGACTGGAAACTCTCGATCTCACATTCCTGCAGGAACGGCGAGAAAGGTGTGACTAGAAAGAGACAATTGCTGCCCAAATTTGGATTCCGTGTTAAAACAAGAAGCACGGCTTCGAGGCCACAGTCTCAGGCTGGTGAAAACCAGATCCAACCTAAACTCACGGAAGCATTTCCTGAGCAGTAGGGTTGTTGATGGTTGGAATAAGCCGCCACGAAAAGTTGTCTTAACGTGTAATCTCAATAGCTTTAAAAACGTGCTTGACTTGTTTTGGAAAATATGAAATACGCGAACAACTAACTTTCATAAAATATAAACATTTAAGCTTTGATCTTCGTTAAAATATAAGCCTAGTTTAGAACCGGGTTGTGGTCCCGTGACTAGTGTCGTAGACTTATAGATCAAAGGTCCGAGGTTTGCACATCACTCTACCACAACTCAATTTATATTTTCTAATAGTGAGTTATTTACAAATCGTTGAAAATGGCCACCAAAATTAAAATATTTGGGTAAATCATGAGACCGCAAAAAAAAAAAAACCAAATAATCAAAAAAATTAAATGGTATTCCATTGCTTCGTAACTTGAAAATTTTATACACAAAGGCAAGGTGATCAGTCTTTGGCTTCAGGTCAAGCCATGGAACTGTAGGATTATGGTTGTTGGGGGTTGGAGCTCCTACCTCAATTAGAGATTGACAGAGAAGACACGAGGTTGCTGTTTAATACGTATTAATTATATGACGAATAAGATACAGCACTTGGTTGTGTGGCACGAGCGTAGCGGCAATGATGGATTGAAGAGACTGCACTTAAACTACATGCTGGGACTGTGTGACGTCGTCGAGCTGGACTGACCGATTGAACTATACTTGTTGGGCCAACTAACTGGCGTTGCTACGCCCTGAGGTCTCTTTATAGGCGACGTTCCTTTTTAGTTCATTTCTTGTACTGCAGATCGATGATCCCGATTTCATGTGCAGTACGGATAGAGTTGCATCAAATGTGATATTGGATTCTACAGAAAATGATGACATAGGTTTCTTCGGTCATCACACTATTTCAGGTGAAACGTTTTAGCACGTGTGTGTCGTCGATTATGGACTATGAACTCTACAAGACTTTGAAATACTGCAGTAAAAACAAAATAGAAAAATACTAAGTTTAGAGAATAGGTAAGAAGAATTTTAGGTGTGCGGTGATTTTGTTTTGTGATGTATGAAAAAATAAGAGAATGGACGCAGAAACTTCCGGTGACAACCGTTTTCAAGCGGAAACAATTTGTCTGGGGGAACAGGAACAGCACATCATTATTTCGCAACCATTAAATGCCACTTGCTCAAGTTAAGGGCTTCCATTCGAGAATCGAGACTAAATTTTGTAGATTTAAGAAGATTTTTCCGTTACGTTATTTTAGTTAGGCCATTGTGATGTATGTGCGTTTAGTGATATAGGCATATTTGGTTGGTGTGTTTTGTATTCATTTCAATAAAAAGTATAACTAATGGTATTCTATGAAGTGATTTATTAATTACTTTCACATTTTTTTTATTCAAATTACCGTTAGTATCGAATAGTCTCAAGAAGTCTCGAAAAATCTTGAAAAATCTCGAAAAGTCTATAAATGATGGTACACCAAATAAGCCTTTTTTTTATTTTGAATTTTTGATTGCTAAATTTCAAAAAAGGTACATGTTTTTAAAAAATTCTATACATATATACTTTTATCTATCTAGTGAATGTTATAACTGTAACTCTCCAAAAAAAAGAGACTAACTCTTGGGCTTACACTGTTGTAGTTGTTAATTTATAAGAGTTTATATAATTTTAAATACGAGTAAATGAGAAAAAAAAAACAGAATACTCGTATATAAAGAAAAAATAAAACAATAATACATTCATACTCATTTAAATTTAATGTAGTTTTTACACGTGTTCATAAAATTTCTTTAGATTTACTTTAAATTTATTTATTGATATATTATTTTTAATAGTTTTTAGTTAATTGGGAATATTATTATAATTTTTTACACCTTTGAAGCTAGCTTAGCTATTTTGACCATGACTTGTGTGGAATTTAGGAATTTTAATATTATGTTGGTATCTGAGTGACTTATTCATCTCAAATTCTTTTATTTTTTATTTTTTATAAATTTGTATAATGGAATTTATTTTATAAATAGTGTCTACTGTATGAACCTTAAATATTTTAAATAGACTTTCCGTATTAAATGTTGAGGGTTTCTTTAGAATTACTTTAATAATTAATCTTTGTTCTATTTTAAAAGGGGTTTAATATATAAGCGTATGAACCACCCCACCTACAATACCATATTGTAACAAAGATCGTACATTTGAGTAATAAGCTATTTTTAAATGATTGATTTTTAAAATATTCCTTAATCTATTAATATCTATATACATTTTCTAATTCGTTTAACTAGTTTACTAATATGGTCTTTCCATTTTAAGTTTTGGTCTATGTATACACAAAGATATTTAATTTAATCTGTTGTATCAAGTACTGAACATGTAAGATCGCAGTTAGTTTTGTTACAATTGCTTTGGTGAATAATTATTTTTACTACTGAATCTAAATTTGATAAGTTAATAAAAAAAAGGATGATTTTTGTCTTTTCCGTATTTAAAGATAATATCTTTTTGTCAAACCATTTATTTAAAACGTAGTAAACTAAACATAAATATGGAGTCATTGTTATTTTTACGTTTTTGTTTGAGATTTTGAACATAGACTCCGTTTCTAGGCTAATTATTCATGCTACTATTCTTGGCAGACGATTTTCTTCATATTTTGTTTAAAAAAAAAAACGGAGGTATTTGACGAGTCATTTATTCAGGTACCTTGAAATTAGTGAGAGCTAATAGTTTTAGGCAGCCCCGTGTAAAGTTTACAATCTTCAATAAATATACCAAATCTATAATTTTCATATCTTACCATAAAATTTTTAATCATAGAATACCATTTTACGTCCTTAGAACCTACTCCCGCGTTCCTCCCACCCCTCGGCGGGTGAAACTGTACCACCCCCTAAAGCCCTGAGTAGACCCGATGCATAGGAGAGATGTGTAATACAAATTGCCAATTTGGGAATGGATAGCGCACGATGGCCGGTTTAGCTTAATTGCATCCTTATACCGAATACCGACCATCGAAACAACACACTCGTTTTCATACTAAATCCGATATGTTGTTTACTTTATCGTAGTTTATTCGATCTAATACGTACAGAGGGGCTATTTTCTCATTATCTAAAGAAGAACATAGGAAATCCGAAGAAAAAGGTTTTATAAGTGATTCCCTAGGAGTAAAAATAGCAATTTCACATAATTCTTTGACCGTGCTGATACAGGTATTTAAAAAAGTCATTGAAAGTAATTTCTGATATTTTAACTTAAAATAAAAAAGCGAGATCTTGTATTTTTAGAGAAAACAGAATTATTAAAATGTTATTTAACCTTTCAAATCTGAATAATGAATTACTGTGGTTATAAAAATATTTTATATTCTGTGTGAAGCACAGAAATTATAGGAAAACTTTTGGAATGAAAAAAACGTTCATTTTTAATGAACTTAAACTGATAATGAATATGACAATATTTGAGTTTGTCCAAATGTTTGTAGACAAAAGACTGGATTTCACCCCCTCGGGAGTCATTAAGATTAACCAATTACAACAGGGATGGAGAATACCTTAGAAAAGGGAATATGGAAGTCTAGATTTTTACAGGGCTTATGATCTGTCATTGGCTGGTTTAAATGGCCACTTTACACACTATGTAACATTCACCATTTTAGGTTTCAGCTCTTTAACTTCACTAAAATCAACAAATGAAAGAAATGAAGAAATATGGATGTTCAAATATAGGCAAAATGGAGAATGTTACACAGTGTGTAAAGTGGCCATTTAAACCAGCCAATGACAGGTCATAAGCCCTGTTAATGGCTAGACTTCCATATTCCCTTATTTAAGGTAATCTCCATCCCTGTTGTAATTTGTTAATGATAATGAATGCATAAAGTTCGTGAAGCATTTGTTTTTATGTTACAATATATGTTTATACAATCAAATTAGTTTAATTTTCGTGAAATATATTTAAAATTTGACTTCAATATCATTAATAAGGACGACAGTCTTCGTTCCAAATCAATTACACAAGCCAGAAGCTAGCCGACTACTTACATAAGCAGAAAAAAAGAGACGTATACAGGGATACCAGTAATTAAAAAATAAATTCGGCGCTTTTTGATTTCGGTAGGAGTTAGTAAATCTTCAATTTAGTGTTTATTTTAATACACTTTTGTCATTATTACAATTGACCACTCTGACCAGCGACAGATGCAAACACAAAGTATTTGATAAGAACTGAAAACATTCGATAGTAATAAACTTGATTTTAGAATCTCGAATCTATGTAAAAAAATATTTATTTTAAGTCAAATTATCTAATTTAAATAAGGGTTAGCAAATCATAATTGAATTTCAGTCATAATATATTATATGGTATGTGTCGGCATGATATAAAAGAAAAAAAAATATGTCTCAATGGACATATTTAATAGGTAAAATTGGCAATTATGTAGATTTCCGGCGATATGGTTATTTTGTCTAATGATGACGGTAAATATAATTTTAATACATCATGTAAATTTTTTAATGTTTGAATCTTAAGCTGGTGTATTATTTGACAATAATTGTAGTCTGCATTACTTTACAGGCTATTTAACCCATCACGTTATGCAGACTTTAAACATAAGTTAGAAATTAATTAATAGAAAGCAGATAGCTGCTAAACTGCCGATATGTACAGAAAAATACTAACTAACTAACTAACTAACCATCACGCCATTTCCCCAGAGGGGTAGGCAGAGAGGATAGAACGCCACACCACTCTGTCCTGGCACACTTCCTTTGCTTCCTTCACATTCATACATCTTCTCATGCACGCACGTCGATTATTCCGACTTTTCACATGACCACTTTCAAGAATTTGTTGTACTTGATCATGCCATGTCTTTCTCGGCCTTCCTCGACTTCTACAACCAGACACATTCGCATCATAAATCTTTTTAGCCGTTCTTTCATCATTCATTCGCTCCACATGACCGAACCATCGCAAAAGACCTTTCTTAATTTTGTCGATAATGCTTAACTCAGCCTTGCATTCTGCTCTAATTTCGACATTAGGGCACCTATCATACATTGTTTTTCCGCACATTCGCCTGAGGGATCGCATTTCAACAGCATTCAGTCTACTTTCGTCCCTTTTTTTCCAACTCCATGCTTCGCTTCCATACATTAGGGTTGGTACCAGAACTCCATTATGAACTGCTAATTTAGCCTCTTGCGATAGACACTTATTTGCTACGACAGACTTTAAGGCACCATTAACTCTGTTACCGGCACTAACCCTCCTTTCAATATCCTTGTCCATATTTCCATCTCTAGTAAACATACTACCCAGATATACAAATTCTTCGACCTGTTTCAAACTATCTCCATTTACTACAATCTTACATTCAGTCATAGTTACATTTCTTTCAAAGACCATGACGTTCGACTTTTGCACATTCATTAGCAAATCACTCTCCTTGCACACTTCGTAAACCTTTGTAACCAAGGATTGCAGTTCCTCTTCGCTGTCAGCTAGGAGGACTGCGTCATCGGCGTACAGAAGGCAACTGACAGTAAGATTACTCATTTTCGCTCCCACATCCATACTTTTCAATTCTCTCATACATTTATCCATGTATATGTTGAATAACCACGGTGACATTACACATCCCTGTTTGACTCCTTTAGGGATGTCAAACCAGGAAGTTAATGACCCATTTACCCTTACACACGCTACACTATCTTTGTACAAGGAAGCAATAGCGCGGACAAGGTTGTCACTCACTCCATACTCCGATAGAACCATCCATATTTTTTTCCTATCAACTCGATCAAATGCTTTTTGCAAATCAACAAAAGCGCAAAAAAGCTTCTGGTTTTTCGCCAAAAACTTTTCTGTCATATTGCGTAATGCAAATATTTGATCCATACATCCTCTACCATTCATAAATCCACTCTGTACATCCCATACTTTCTCCTTGGTCACGTTTCTTACTCTTTCTATCAGTATTCTTCCATACATTTTGCCGACAGCGCTCAGAAGACTGATAGCTCTGTAATTCCCACACTCCACCTTAGAACCCTTTCCCTTGTATAACGGCATAACAACTGCCCTCCTCCAATCAGGTGGAGTCCTTTCCTCCTTGAGACACAAGTTAAAAAGTTTATGTAGCCATGTGAGAATTAATTTGCCACCCGACTTAATAAACTCTGCTGCAATACAGTCATACCCTTGCGCTTTACCATTCCGCATACATTTGACAACGCTGATAATTTCTTTCATACTAATCTGACTTACTTCATCATTTGCGTTCAGACACACCTCGGATAATGTCGATACATCGGCACCGCCCGAGTTACCAGTGTGCGATTCATAAACTTCCTCAAAGTATTCCTTCCATCTCTCTTTTATTCCACTCTCACTAGTCACCATTTTTCCATCCTTATCTTTAACAACTGTCATGCCTCCGCTTTCACTGCTACTCCGGGAGTTTTTCACAGCTTTCCAGAAAACTACAGAAAAATAGATCCATATTATCCGCAGACGCCGTATTCAGCAATAAAACTGCCCTATTAATGGGTGAATTCTGACATGGATTATTTGTACGGCTTCAGGGTGTGTAAAACAGTACATGAGATCTTGCTCTATTATAATTATTGGGAACATACGACCAAAAATATTCATGAAATTATATGTGAATTCTGAGAATTAGAAAATTATTTATTATTTCTTCAATAATCTTATAACCTGTCTTTTTAAAATCTGCTTAATTAATGTCATATTTGGTTAATTAAACTATTAAGTACATAACTTGTTTAAACAAAAATAATTGCACTTTTAATAACCCACTGTTGTATGCGTACTCTTTTATTTGTTGTAGATTTTACTAGACTAAAATATTGACCTTAACTATCTGGAAAATTTCAGAGTAATAACAGAATAGGGAGCCATCATTATTAGCGGCTTACGTGTGTTCTGTATACGAGTACTATTTTAATACTTTATAGGGGTTGTAAGAAACTAATTGGTTGCTTCAAATAATAATATCAGCACTTAAACCACAACCCTCTTCGTCGAGTTTTAACTTAATTATTTGAATTGTGATTTTAAAGACTCAAAACTATTTTTCAATTAAATTTCAAAACGGTTTATCTGTAGGTCTAAAAGTTGAAAACAAACTAATAATAGGAATGAAACAGTATTTTGTTCCAATAACTAAAATCAGGCAAATTCCTTATAATTCGCAGAGGAACAAAATTAAACATAATATGTACATTTCTATCAGTTTTATAAAACTCAAAGATTTACTACATGACAACTAAAATACGAACGAAAGTGAGTTTAGTACTTTTAATAAATTAAACAATACATATGTCAATTGGATAAAGTTAAAAATACGTAAATCATAAACAAACAAAAACGAAAAGATTCAAAATACTAAGGATGTATTTAAAAAAAAAATATTATTATTATTAGTAAAAAAAATGTAGCTCACAATGGAATCCTGGTCCCGGCCCTGATGTATGACCCAGACTTGGAAAAACAGGGATGAAAGCACGCTGAATGCTATCGAAATGCGATAGTTGCACAAATGTTGAGATCCATCCACTATGTAAGGCTGAGATAAGCACTATCGACAAAATCAAGAAAGGAGCTCAGCGTTGGTTTGGACATGTAGAGCGAATGGACAGCGTAACAACGGCTAAAAATATTAACAATGCGAATGTTGATGGATTTAGAAATAGAGGAAGACCAAGAAAGACATGGCATGACCAAATCCAACAAATACTTGAAGATGTATATGTCAAAAGTCGGAATAATCGGCGCGCGTGTATGAGAAGATGTATGAATGTAGAGGAAGCGAGATCTGTATGCAAAGATAGAGTGATGTGGCGTTCTATTCTCTCTGCCTACCCTAACGCAGAAACGGCGTGATGGTTTCTTTTTTTGGTTTTCATTTATATATTCGCACGTATTAAATTAAGAACTGGACATAACATAGTTTTATCAATCCAAACAAAATAAAACACTTCAAAAATACGCATATGAAAATAATTTCACTTTATATTACGAGCGTTTCGCTACATTTAGAAAAGTAGCAAAGTGAAAAAATAAACATTGTAAATAATTATTGGGTGCATAAAAGGTTAACGCCTTAAAAAATACTTTTGATTTAAAATAGATGCAAATTGCTCATTCATTTAGATTTTGCAGCCGGCTCCCTAGAATGAGCATAATGTTTTTATGCCTTTATTTTCGCCCACAACAACATGTAACAATGTAAAATATTTTACTGTAATATACATAAATAGATCGGTGGGTTGATAAATTATATGTTCTTAAAAATTCGTGAGCAAAAATATGTTTATAATTATTAACCATATTTATTTGATTAATTTATTTATGAATCTTGCAGTAGGCCATAATATACATATACATATTTAATTTAGAAGTTGTTTAACACATATTTCTTAAACTTTAGGTTGAATTTTCATATTATTATAATTTTTTTAAATGTTGTTCGTATTGAATTAAAATTAACATGTCCGTCTGGTTTTAGAATTTAAACACCCTTTATCTAAAAAAAACATTTAACTTTGTAAGTGAAAATTCTTGATGGAAGTTCATTGTAATTTATTATATAAAGAAAACACGAGTGATACTTTAATCCACAAATTTGGAATATCCAGTGACCGGTTTCATCGCTTTCACGACATCTTCGAGACTGGTATCTTTATTAAAGAGTTAAAATGTATTTATACAAAACAGAGGTAAGGATAGATAACTTTACCCATTGTTATATAATTTTACTAATGACTTTTTACCCTTTGTTTTTCAGAAATCATTATTTACAAAACCACACTTACGAAGGATGGGACACTAAAAATAAAATATAATACTTAAACTCATTAAAATATCATTATATTAACTCATTAGTTAACCCAAAGAAAATTTGTTGATAATGATCCTTTAGATAAAAATAACTTTATTTAATTTACTAACATATAACTTTGAATTATCTATCCTTACCTCTATTTTGTATAAATACATTTAAAGATACCAGTCTCGAAAATGTCGCGAAAGCGATGAAACCGGTCGCTGGATATTCCAAATTTGTAGATTAAAGTATCACTCGTGCTTTATTTTTAAAAATACTTAAATTTATTTTAGTATTTCTAAAAAGATAAAATAAATAATATGATTGTAAGATGTCGACGTTAGTAGGAAGCGTTGAATTATAAAATAGCTAAATGTGAGTAATACTGTTTTTTAAAGTGATAATTTGTTTGAAAAATATTATTCTAATATTACAAGAAAAATATATATTGAAATAATTGTAATTCGGTGATTTTACATAAATCACTTAGTTATAAAATAATTTATATAAATTTTCTCTTACGTGTATTTATAACTCAATATAGTTTTTAGCTCCAGAACCTCAAGCCATCTTTTAATATACTTAGTATTTACGTGCAGGGTGCAAGTGCATCTAGATACATTTCATTTAATTCAGTTGCAACAACTAAGCAAGAATCCACTTAAAGTGATCGTGCCGTACGATGCTTAGCACTAAATTTCAATTTAAGTAATATAACGATCAGATGGTAAATACTCCCAAGGTGGAAGATGAATGTTCATTCTATTAATCATGACAAGAACTAGGAATACGTATTCCTAAATCCCGCTACCAATGCGCAATGGAAGCAATGGAACGGGGGATGCAAGCCATTACTTGATGCACCAATAAACCGAATATTGCATACGTTGATCAATGTTTTGAAATAAATATATAAATGTAAAAATGTGCGAGTAACTGAATTTGTAATCATAAAAACCGTTTTTCATTAATATTTTGATTAACATATTACAACAGAGATGAAGAACATTTAAGAGAAGGTAATATAGAAGTCTAGGCATCTACAGGGCTTATGACCTGTCAATGGCTGGTTTAAGTGGCCACTTTAAACACAGTGTGACATTCACCATTCTGCCCATGTTTGAACATCCACATTTCCTCAACTCTTCCATCTGTTTTGTGAAGAAAAAGAGCTGAAACCTTTATCACGTGGGTGAGATTCATCCGGCCGAACCAGATCACCTACTAGGCAACGACTGAAAACAATTTTCTATTTTTTATACTTCTTTTACCAGGTAGTTAATTCAACAATGTTTCAGTATGTCCAAATGCTTGCCGACTGGCTAGATTATCTCCCTAGGGAGTTGTTCATATTTAAATTTATTTCAACAGAGAGGGAAAACATTTTTGAGAAGGGAATAAGGTAACAGGTCACAAGCCCTGTAAATGCCTAGACTTCCATATTCCCTTCTCAAAAATATTTTTCCCCTCTGTTAAAATAAATTTAAATATGAACAACCCCCAAGGGAGGAAATCCAGCCATTCTTCAAGCATTCGGACATACTCAAACATTGTTGTACTATTATTAGTTAAAAAATCATTATTTTGTAAAAAAAAATATTTATACGAGTAGGTTGAAATTATCTCATTTGGGTAAAAAAATATATTTCGAAAATTGCACAGTCAATAAATCTCGTATCCCGATAATTTCGTTCGATGTGACTCTCATGGTTTGTCCTTTAAGGCACAGATTTATTTATGCAGGTGTTAGCAATATTTACTTAAAATGTAGTGAAAATTGTTTTGGATGTTAATCAAATTAAATATTGTGTGTGTATTTATAAGCGTAGGGTATTGTTTTTGCATAATTTAAGGTCTTCGTAATTAATTCAATAGGGTTTAATAGCCCATAAAACTGTTATGTTATGTGATTGTAAATATGCACATATTATCCTGTTTCACACGTATCGTCCCAATCCACAGGGCACGGTAAAATTAGGGTGGATTGATATTTATCATATTGTTTTGTATTTAAAACATGGATATTCAGCGGCTACTTTCGGGTAAAAATCCTGCAAAAGGGATTTAAGTGGATATTAGTGGGCCTCAAAGTGAATTAGTTAGTGCGAATTCCTGTCATTGAATAAATATAAATAATTATGATACAATAAATATCAATCCACCCTATGTTATTTTATATTTTAACTGTTGTCTGAAATGGGCCTTTGTTATTCTGCAATGCATGAATTTCATTATATAATATACTCGTATAATATTATTATATTTATGATACAATATGCTGTGTACTAAGGGTAACTTCGGAAAGGTAACCTAATATCGCTGATAATGCTTTCATTTTTTTATTTAACTTTTAAACGATGTATGCAAGAAAAACGATTTGCTTATGAATGTTGATAAATCAAAAGTGATGGTTTTTGAAAGGGATGAAAATATAGCTAAATGTGAGATCAGTGTGAACGGAGATATTCTGAATCAGGTAGAAGAATTTATGTACCTGGGAAATATGTTTACTAGGGACGAAAAGGCCGAGAAAGATATTGAAAGGAAACAGGGTGAACGGTGCACTGAAATCTACTTTGGCAAATAAATGTTTATCGCAGGAGGCTAAACTAGCAGTTCACAACGGAGTTCTAGTGCCAACTCTAATGTATGGGAGCGAAGTATGGAATTGGAAAAATGGTGATGAAAGTAGGTTGAATGCTGTCGAAATGCGATCCCTCAGGCGAATGTGTGGTAAAACGGTGTATGATAGGTGCACAAATGTCGAGATCCGTGAAGTGTGTAAGGCTGAGACATGCATTATTGACAGAATCAAGAAAGGGGTGCTGCGTTGGTTTGGACATGTAGAGCAAATGGACAGCGAAAGAACGGCTAAAAGGATCTACGATGCAAATGTTGATGGATGCAGAAAACGAGGCTGACCGAGAAAGACATGGCACGATCAAGTCCATCAAATACTGGAAGATGGACATGTCAAAAGTAGGAATAATCGGCGTGCGTGCATAAGAAGATGTATGAATGTAGAGGAAGCGAGGTCTGTATGCCAAGATAGAGGGTTATAGCGTTCTATCCTCTCTACCTACCCCTACGGAGAAACGTCGTGATGGTTTATTTGTTTAAACTACAAAAAAATGTAGGCTAGACTTAACCGAGTAAAAGTCGCAATGTGTTTCATTCAAAATAGTGAAAATAAAAACGATGGGTTTTTAAAGAAATTGACAGAATGGGTTGTTTTATCTTACGTTTTTCTTGCAACACATTTTGGCAATTTTGTCAAAAATGCTACAATTACCGGACTATTTGAAAAACTGTATTAAAGACCGATTAAAAATCGATATTAAAAAGCACATAATGACTACACTAACCAGACGAAATATAATATGGCTCGACCTTATAAATAGTTCACATTACCCTAACGGTTTTTTAAAAATTATAAGTAAATATATATATATTTTTTTAAAATACCACTAAACAAGGTACAATTGGGCCTAATAATATATGAGCTATAGCCGGCAATGCTTTGCTATTGCTAGATTTGAGTACATACTCGTATATATGTATATATTAAATGAATACAATCGAAAGTTTGATATAAATAATTGTACTTATAGTCCTTAAAATGTAATATGATTTAAATGACAGTTGTCAGAAAAAGTGACGACATAACTTTGTAGTAACGTCAATGGAGTTATTTATATTAACACATGAAAAATCATTTGTATCTGGCGTGTTAAGTTATTTTTTTAATACAATGCTTCAAACATAAATCAACTAAAATATATAAAATCAGCTTTAAAACTAAAAGAAAACTAAAATAAACCTAATTATTTATGACGTTCTTACAAGGTTACATCATTTTGCAAAAACGTTAGAGATGGGACAAATTGATCAATGTAAATTGATCGAATAAAAAATAAATCATTTGATGCTGTTTATGAAAAAAGTATAAATGTCTCATTTTTTGGTGAATAATTGTGTTAAACGCACTATAATAGCCCTTTTTTTCGTTTTTTATATCAATTTTTGGAAACAGAGTTTCATGATTGCATGAAATAACCGATAAAATCGATTTGATCAGTGATCAGTAATTTCCCATCACTAATGAAATTAGTTAAACAGCTGTCATTCTAATCAAGCTATATTTTAAGCACTAAAGTTTAAATTAGATATGTACTTAAATATTATTATTTTTGTGTTTCGGATTACATAAATTGTGAGGATCGCGGTGACAGGGAATTTCGATAAATAGGTATTTGAATATTGTTTTCCTGTCACTGTCTTGAAGATGCCTACCCGATGCTATGCGGAAAAGACAACTGCATTTTAGACCATTTATGCCTAATTAAAATAGACAAAATCAACAAAAAAACAACATTCTTTCATTTTTATTTGTACATGCATTCTCGTCAACCCTGGTAACCGATGAATAAGACATTTATGCCTCTTAATTTTTTTCTACACAACAGATTGAAGATTTTAAAAACTATAAATATGCTCAGAGTGAAGTTTATTATTTTGCTGAAAACCGCACGTAAATCGGTCCAGTAGTTATTTAGTCTACCGAGGACACACATACAAACATTGCCTTTAATTATGTAGATTGAACAATTGAGATAAAAACACTCACAGCTTACTGAAGTATGGATATTTTTTATTTTTTCCTTCAAATCATTAAAAATAGAAATTTCAAGTTATTGAGTTTATTGAAACCAAGTTATTGAAGAGTGGTGTCCTTTGCCAAGTTATGAAGAATTTGAAGACATTTAAAAGGAGTTTTTTGGTTTAAGCTGATCCTTCGAGAAATCCCTCTAAAGCAAAACGCCATATGAACAATATAAACTAATTTTAATGTTATTGTTGTCCATAAAGAAATTGATAAAGGACCATTAAGAAAAATATATAAAAATTACTAAAAACTTACTAGAGTACACAAACAAGTTAAACAAAGATTTTAGAAACATATGTATATTATATATACACACACACATATATATATATATAAATAAAGGACCCGCGACGCCGCGCCGGTTTTTCGGTTAGCCATATAATCAACTGCGCCACGGCGGCCGCGCCTGTCAAGTTATCTATTAAAAAAATACCATAATGCTGCTTAAATTCCAAAGTGTCTCAAATTTAAAGCCCCTAAATTACGTTTCGAAAATCAGTCATATCTTTCTATACTAAAAAGACTCCCATGAATTTTGTATTATACATTTTTATAAGCCCTTTTTGCATTAGAGGAAAACCGTTATCGGTTTTATGTTTCTTGATGATAATTAGCACAAAACTCCATAATTAGATAGATACAGTCTTGAAAAACGCATCTAATGATGTTAAAAATATAAATATAAAATGTAAGATTATATAATAAAAAAAACTCACGTTAAAAACATTGATTGGTTTGATTTCGATTTGTGGCCCTTTTAAATTTAAGCAGCGACATTATGAATGTGGTATTTTTTTAATGACTCAAGCAATGTCAAAAGTATACATTTTTCGGCGTAAAAATTTTCTGTGGCATTTTGCAATTTACCTTAGTGAATCTGTAGGGGATTTTTGGCGATGATTTTATTTTATTTCATTGGAAAGCCAACATACATTTATAACACATTGACAGAATTATATTATAAATGCATAACATAAAGTCTAATTGGAGGCTTCCGCTTACTATTTTTATTGTAAATGTTGTCACATATAAATTAAACATAACATTAAATAACTAATCATACACAACTTATAATATAACTAAAAATGTAAATATACCTAATAAATTTTATTAAAAATAAATGTATTTTTGAATATTGGTCATACAGTTACAAGTTATAATATATATTACAATAATTATAGTTGACCATACAGTGTTAACTTATTAAGTGTCCAAATACAGAACTGCACATAACCTGTGTAATATAGGCTGCGGATACAAGGAGCAACATCATAAATTCTTTTTTTTTTTTTAAATTTCATCCGTATTAAAGATATGTAATTAATATCAGTCTGCCGTAAAACAGGTTGTACCTAGTTAGGCAGACTAGACATGATCCAGATGAATATATTTTTTTATTAGTGTATACACGGCACAAATGCCTTTTATAAACATGAACATAAATACAATGAACATACAGTGTTCTATTACAAAATTATGAAAGAATATAATAATATATCTATACATATTATACAGCTGTTTTATAAATGTTCTATACAATAACTTTGGGATTTTAATACTTAACATACTTAGGTAGAAAAATAATAAAAATAAAGATAACGCGGTATATTCGAAATAGCAAAAATCATAAATCATTGATTTGTTGGTATTGTTGCAATGTATATTGAATGCCCTAGGAATAATGCTAACTGTCTCCTGATAAGAGCTCAGGGGTTCTCAACCGTTTTAAAAATAAAATATGAAAAGAAACAAAATAATAAACCTTTTAAAAAAAAATAATATTGTTTTTTTTTAAATATATAAAAATTTAAATTTTAAAAACTAAAAAAAAAAAAAAAACAAATATCTGACGTATTACCTAAGTGTGTATGTAGATCAATACAATTTAATTGATAATAATACATGTTGCAGGTTTTATTTACAAATGAATTTTGAAAATATTCAGTGGAACATTTAGAAATTTTAAATAGAGATTGGTTTCTGGTCTGCGTTACTGGGACTCTAAAATGAATAAGTGATAGAATCTTAGGGGAATATATCATGTAATTAAAAATACTATTTTTTTTTTTTTTTTTTTTATTTTATTTTCTTTTATTCAGGAAACATACAGTACAGTTACAAAGTTTAATATTTTACACAATTGGACTTAATTCTAATGGACCAGTGAAGTTTCCATATTAAAAAGCAATTAAATCTAATGTTAATTATGAAGGTATAAAAAAGAGAAGGAAAAAGAAAACATAAATGAAAGTTGTTTAAAAATTTAAATTTAAGTGAAAAAAAAATATATTTTAAGGTTTGTAGTTTGTAGTGAGTATTTACAAATGGAAATAATATTAAAAATGAAGAAAACTTGTAAGAGTAATTAAGAATTAAGAATGGAAATAAAGAATGAAAAACATACTCAGATGTAAAAATAAAATAAAATAGTAATAACATTTTTTTTTAAAAAAGGAAAAACATAAACACATATTTATTTTAAGGGATTCAAAGAAACGATGAGAAGAATCTTTAAGTGAAATATAAGACAGTAAATTTAAATTTAGGTCAATTTAAAAAACATCTTCAAAATTAATGACACATTATAGTAAGAGCAGCAATATATTGATTTTATTAACATATATAATATAAGTAATTAAAAGTAGTTTAAAAGTATAACAAGTATAAAAACATGCCAATGGCAGCAGAGAAAAAAGAAAAAATAAAGAAGGAATAACAAGTATGGCAAGTAATCATTTAAAATTTGAAAAAGCAATATAAGGAGAAGATTTTAAACCAAGAGAAGTCGATAAAATTTCATTAAAGCGATTTTAGAAGTAATACAAAATTTCAAAAGAGAAATTTAATTTATAATAATAATATGAATGTATGTAATTTGAGTGATATAAGAGAAAAAGGGACCAACCGGAGTTTTATTCAAAAGTTTTCAATACACTATTTTTAAATAATTGTAATCCTGTATGATATATATCTATATGGTTAAAAAAGCTGTTAAAAGTGGAACACGATCTGTGTAAAAACGAATTCTGGCAATAGTTCGTATTGACACTAGGTATTCTAAAGGTTGGGTGATTTCGTAGGGCACGTGATGGACAGTTAATTTGAATTTTATTTAGGAGCTGGGACGAATCAGCTAGACTGTTAATAATTTTATAGAGGAATGTGAGGTCCATTAATGTTCTCCTTTTTTCGAGGTTAATCAGTTTGTGAAAACGTCCAGATAAGTCATGATTTGGAAATATAAGAGAGCATCGGAAATTCAAATGTTTTAAAAATTTGTTTTGTACTTTCTCCAGCCTGTCAATATAAGTAATGTATTGTGGATTCCAAACGATAGACGCAAATTCAAGATGGGTTCTTACATAACTATAATAAAGATTTTTTATTGTTAGATCATTTTTAAAAGGCTTAGATACTCGTATAATAAAACCTAACATTTTATATGCTTTTTCAATAATTTTATCAATATGTGATTGAAATGTCATTTTTGAGTCCAGAACTACACCTAGATCTCGTATTTCTTGGACACGGTGCAAGACTGTACCCGATAGAGAATACGAATAATCTATCGGATTTTTTATTCTCGTAAAGGTAATTGTTTTGCATTTAAGCGGATTTAATATGAGCTGATTATTTACACAGTAAGTAGAGAAGTTTTCAAGATCTTCTTGCATATCAAGACAATCTTGTAGGGAAGTAACTTTCTTGTATATTTTTGTGTCATCGGCAAATATTTTGTATTCGGAAAATTTAAAGACGTTACCCATATCATTAATATAAAGAATAAACAATAATGGACCCAAGTGGGATCCCTGGGGTACACCGGAATAGCATTGTTTAAATGAAGACTGATAGTTTAATAGTGCAACTGATTGGAGGCGATACTTTAAATAAGATTCAATCCAACGTAGTAGATTACCGTGAAAGCCATAACATTTTAATTTGTGAAGAAGGATTTTGTGACTGATTTTATCAAAAGCCTTGCTAAAATCTGTATACTGAGCGTCGACCTGATGTCGGCTGCCCATTACGTTTAGAACCCTATCTGTAAATTCAGCAAGATTAGTAGAAACATTTCGCATTTTAAAGAAACCGTGTTGGTTTGGATCAATGAAGTGCTTCACCGCTGGAGAAATTTGTTCAGTGATGATTTTTTCCATTAATTTGCTAAAAATTGAAATTTTAGATATGGGTCTATAATTTTCAATATTGTGTAGATCACCAGTTTTATGGACAGGAGTAACGTGAGATTTCTTCCAGCACATTGGAAATTTACCTTCTTTTAATGATAGGTTATAAAGATATGACAACGGACAAGCCAATTGCGTTGCACATCTTTTTATGAAAAACGTAGGAAATCCGTCAGGTCCTGCTCCTTTTGAAGGATCTAGATCATTTAAAAATTTAAGAACTAATTTAGAATTAAATGTTACAGTTTGAATGTCAATGACATTTCTAGAGTCCACAATAGGTAAATCAATGTCGTTATTAATAAAAACAGACTGAAAGAAGGTAGAAAATAACTCGCAACTGCTTTGCACGTTATCACTCTTTGTATCATGAAGAAACATTTCAGTTGGATAATAACTTAGAGATTTTTTCGATTTAACGAATGACCAAAATTGTTTAGGATTTTTCTGAATAGCTAATTCAGTTTGATCAATGTATTGGTCATAACAATTTTTGGCTTCTTGTTTCTGGCGTGAACGGAGAAGAGAAAATGTTTTATAGTCTGCAAGGTTTTTATAAGTTTTCCATTTTTTATGGTATTTAAGTTTTTCATTTATTATTTTTATTAGTGATGCGGAATACCAATTTGGAAATTTTTCACAAGATTTCACCGTCTTAGTTGGTACAAATAAAGTCACTGCATCATTAAGTATGGAGTAAAATACTGATGTCGCTTTTTCTATATCTAGTCCCTCAAATTTATCGTTCCAATTTACTTCCGAGAGTAGTTCATTTATTGCTATATAATTTGCCGAATGATATGAAAATTTAAGTCTAGAACCACTTTTTGCATCATTTGATTCTATTCTTGCAGTGATATCAATACAAAGTGATTTGTGATGAACATCTTCTATAACGAGAGGATCGTCGCAGGTTATTACATTGCACAGGTCACTGTTACTTAAAATGAGATCAAGTATGCGATTATTACTATTATTTTGGGAATTAAATTGCTTGAGATTCAAAAAGTTTATTTTATCAATTAAATTAGTGCTAAGTGAATCGTTAAATTCACACGGAGAAAGGTAATTAACCTCAGAATTAGATTTCCAATTTATATTAGGTACATTATAGTCTCCTAGTAGAATGAATAAATCATCAGGATATTTGTACATAATACTAGAAACATTCTCAAAGTGGCGTTTTATATCTTCAAGATGATAACGACAGTGGGGTGAGTATGTAGAACATATGAATATATTATGTTTGGAATAAGTTGGAATTGAAACCCATAAATCTTCATTTATAGTTGACCAATTTAAATGACTGTCTGGAAAAAGAATCTTTCGGACAGCTATAATCACGCCGCCACCAAATTTTTGACCTGTTTCTGCATAATTTCTATCTCTCCTAAAAACGGTATACCTATCATCAAATATTTCTCGGTTGCTGATGCTACTGCATAGCCATGTTTCTGTCAGTACTATCACATCATATTCATTATTTAAAATTGAGTTGAAAAGAAGATTAGTTTTAGTTCGTAGTCCACAAACATTTTGGTAATATAATTTTAGAGTCGTGCCCTTTGAGATACAAAATAATAGTGTAGAACAAAAAATTGAAAAGAAATCAAGATGACCTTTTCAGTTAGGAATAGTAATATTATACAAAATATGAGAATCAATAAAAATAATAAGGTTGTAATCACTTCGTTATGAGGAATAATTCGAAATGTTCCACATAGGTGCATGAAATATGAGTATTGGATATAAAAAATAATTAATAAAGTGAAAATATATGTGTGATGAACACTATCATTATCGTTTGACAATAATAATATACATAATATGATAATGAAATTAATCAAGAATGAGGATCCATGTATAACATTATATTTTTGGAAAAAAGAGGGGAATTTCCTTTTTATAGTTTTATTTTCTCCATATCTGAAGATTTCGTAATTAAATGTAATGGAGAAGTATCGTTTAGTCGAATAAATATTTTGGAATTTTTTACCCAACAAAATTTTATGTTTTTTTCTCTTGAAAACGTTTTCGCTTCCTTCAATAATTGTTGGTTAATAGGGGTCAGATGGTCAGAAAAGTAAATTTTACGTTGTTCACCAGAGATGTTAAGATCCGAGGTAGTTATTCCTTTCTTGGCTTTAACACCTGATAGAAGATCTTCCTTTAAATATCTTTTTGTTAGTTTTAATAGAATATTTCTTGGTTTATTTCTTCTAGTTTCTCCATCTGAATCGAGTTTTTTAGGGCTGATTCTAGTGACAAAGTCTATGTCTGATTTTAGTAGACTGCAACCGATGACTTCGCTTATTTTTGTAGTTAGGTTGATAAGGTTTTCTTTAACATTTTCGGGTATTCCACTAATTATTATGTTATTTTGTCGAGAAAATTGGTCTCTATTGTTGGCTTCCACTTCAATCTTAGTAATTTTATTTCTTAGGTATGTGATTTCTTCCTCAAGTGTATCCACTTTAGTGATTTTTATTTCAAACTGGGAGATTTTCTTTGTTAATTCTGTCATTTCATCACTCATTTGGTTCATGGAACACTTAATCAGTGACATTTCTGATTTAAGTTCGTTTTTTAGTTCATCGAATTTAGTTTCAATAAGATGTAGAATATCAGAGTGAAAATTTCTATTGTCTGTTTGATTTTGCGTTGTAAAGGGTTGGTTTAATTCCTTATTGATCACTTGCGGACTAGATGATCTAGAACGCGGGTCTTGCACTTTACATGATTCACATTTCCAGTTAGAGCGTGATATTTGTGACATTCTTTTAAATATAGTTGATGAGGTACCTACACATGTGTAGTGAACATAAATAAAAATGGCGTCAGTCATGTTCCTGCGAGTTTGGAGTTTGTGTAAGTTTGTTTTTATTCATCTGGACCTGTATTCAGAGTCAATCGTCTAAAATACGGTATGAATTTCGCAGTACGGTATGAATTTTGACTGTATGGATTAAATTCAGTTAATGTATTTTTTGTATCGAGGGCTCGAAGCGGAGACGCGAATTCTAATTAACTTGGAATATACCTATTACCCTGGCCGAAAAATCTAAGATAAAATATCTGAGAATAATAATCGATCGAAATTTTAAATGGAAAGAACAAATAAATTCAATGGGCAAAAGACTAAGACAATTATTCTACATATTTTTAAAGCTTAGAGATATCTTATCGACGGATTAATTGAAGACAATTTATTATGATCTAGTACAGTCAATCATGCAATATGCAATAGTTGGATGGGGAGGGGCTTTTAACGCTCATCTTAGACCCTTAAATGTTCTGCAGAAAAAATATTAAAACAATACCATATAAACCATCCTTGTTTTCAAATACCAAAGTGTTCAAAGAATTTAATGTTTTAAGAGTGGAGGATATTTACAAAAAGTGTTGTATGCTCCAGGTGCATAAGGAGAGCCTCCCATCGGACCGTATTACGGGAAGGTTGGGAACAGGATGCCTCGCTCCACAGAGAATTAAAATTACCGGCCAAACATCATTATACTTATATAGGACGGAGGCTTTTCAAAAATTTACCACAAAAACTACATCAAGAAATAAATTAAGGAAAATTTAAGGATAAATGAAAGAAAAGCTTCCTGGCATAATTAACATTAACCGTATTTTGAAAATAAAGATGTATGTATAATATGTGCCTGTGTATATCAATTTATAAATTTTGTGTTTTTATTTATTTTTTTATTATTGTTAATTTTTCAAAATTTTAAAAATAGTTTAATTTTTAAATTATTTTATTATTCTGTTTTGCATTTTTGTTTCTTTTTTATATTATTTTGTAAACTTGCCAAACACAAGAGCCAGACTCTTTTTTTGCAAGTTCAACTTTAAGTGTTCCATTTTTTTACTGAGTGTATTGTTTATTTATGCTAATAAAGGTTTTTATTAAAAAAAATTAAAGTAAAAAAATCTAAGGGCGCGATTATGATGCCGAATACGTCGATACTAGGGTCCATTACTTCGTTGTTACTAAGAGAGATTTCGGTGGCAGTGATGTGATGCAAGAACACGGGAAACGTCTAATAAATTAGAACATGTAAACGAGGCTACAGTGTACAGAGTACAGTGTACACTGTACACTATACTACACCAAGTACTGCCTGCACAGAGTAAACCGTCCTTAATAGTACTTCCAATGTATAATGTATCTGATCCCTGTCCTGTACGAAATCTATTGGTCATTGATGGCGATCAGTTTCGGATGAACTTGTTTATCGGCCAATCCACTTTGAAATTTGGCTACTAAAACGTGATCAAAGCTTGGCTCCTCAATACAGCATCTGTTCAATACATCACTTGGAATATAAGGACGATAAAATGAAATAACTTTTCCGCATAAGAAAAAAAAAGATGAATAAAAAATCATAACGTCGCTTCACATGTCAAAGTTACAAATTTATATTTCGACAAATTAGAGTTAATTTTAATTAATATTTATAATTTTGTTAATGGAAATTCTTAGTGGTAGTTCATTGTTTTTTTTTTGCACTACAACAGGCTAGGAGGCCTAATTACAGTGGTGAATTGCTACATCCGACCGAACACCGAGGCTTGAGGAAAAACACATTTTATTTTTTTTGTTCTCCCCAGGAATCGAACTAAGAGCCTTCCGTGCGTGAGTTAAGCGTCTTAACCACTACACCACAGAGGATGCCAATTGTTGTTTTCTTATTATTGAAACAATGACTAGTCTCGAAAGGCCATGGGCCAGTCTCGAAAATGTCGCAAAAGCGATGAATTCGCAGCCGGTTATTTCAAATTTGTTATCTTTAGTATCACCCGTCTTTTATTTCTAAAACATTATATTTGAATTTTATTGTTTTTTTTTAAATCATACTTTTTATTGTTTATAATCTCTGTCCATGTAAAAGGTCTTTGGGTGTTTAAAATTAATGAATGTTTTTTTAAAAAATATTTTACGCCACGCTACATACGATACGAACGAACTGACGAAACGGTGTGACATAATAAAGGCTCTGGGGCCTTATTCTGTAACAATTTCTTTTCGTAAGTTTTTTCGTTTTTCATAATCTATCCATATCACTCGAACGCAATCAAAATCATATTGTGCTCTGGTTCTCGCTCATACGATACGAATGAATTTACTAAACAAATTAATTAAAGAATAAAGGCTCTTTACGTTTTTTAATTTCAATAATTTTTTCTGTGTTACATTGATTTGTGTTTTTTAGGAAATATGGTTAATCGTATCACTAGAAAGACGAATGTGCTAATTTTCTTAATTGATTTAAGTTTTACATATATAACATATTAATACTTTACAGCGCACCAGCCATTTCCAATGTATATACGAGTATTATGAAATAAAGTGCATGGAATTTAAAGATAAACATGAAATCTATAAAAAAAAGGAAAAAAAGACAATTAAATCACCGATATGCATCAAGATCATAATAACAGAAGAAGAGATAAATACTGGCAATCCTAGCATGGAAAAGATCCATCTCTTTTATTTTAAATACCGTAAAATTATTCTAGTGCTGTGAGTGTTTTCTGTAAATTTAGAAATGCCGATTTTGTGATCGAGACTATTTTCAGAGAGTAATTATAACAGTTTTTTGTACGAAAGTGACCTGGCAGTTTTAAGCAGAACATAGAATTGACCTTACTGCATCCGATAACACCAAAATCTATTTTTTTCAAAATTGTGGACTGGATTCTTTCTGCATAAGTACGTTCAAATGGCCTCAGTATTAAAAAATGGCCAAACAGCATCAAAAGCGGCCAATTGCATATTTAATACGTAATAATAATAGCGTTTCTTGTTATGTTAACCCTTAGGTTAATTGTTCAAAGTTTCAATGACACAAAATATTACCAAATAAAAAATATTTAAATTAAAAAGGTGCTAATACAGATTTTCGAAATTTTCTCAAAAATATGTCTCAAATACTAGTACCTATTCATTAATAGGTACTAGTTTTTATATTATATTATATGTATTTATTATATTTAATTGCATTCAATTAAAAAGGGCAATGGTCAAATACAATAACAAGGTGAAACGAAAGTAACACAATGCAAATCGAAATAATTGAAAAACGAATTTTAAAATAAATAAAAAATACAAAAATATGTCTAATTAAGATGAATAGATTATTTCATTACTTCAGTACGCTCCAGTTTGTTCTTACAATAAAGCGCAACCTTATTAGTGTGAGGGTCCTAGTACGTCGGTGGGAGTTGGACTGCGCCGGGGGCGGGGGACTAAGGGGTTGGGTAGGGAGGGAGGGAGGCCAGAGGGTCTCGACAAAATGGCAATAGGCCGTATTTTTCAAAGGATTATCCCGCTAATTCGACAAACGTCAGAGAAATTAAATAAAAACGATCGATATAATACTTAATTTCAAAGATAATTTTATTATTATTATTATTTAGTTATACTGATGTAATAACTTATATTTACATATGCGTTATTAATTTAAAAATACTTGGTACACTTCCACTTATTTGTTTGACCAATTAGCGCTTTCACCCTCTAAGACCAGTCTGAAGATGCCCATTAAAGATGGGTGAAAGTGCTAATTGGTCAAACAAATAAGTGGAAGTGTACCAAGTATTTTTAAATCAATTAATTAATTAACTATTTTATTAGTTTAAACATATATTTTTACAAAAATGGCACAAAAAACACTCGGCTTGTACTAGGAGTAGGCTCAGTATATGAAGGGTCGGCAAGCCGGAAATATTAGTATGCCGAATGTTGCAATCGGTTCCTATATGAGCAAATGCCTGTTCTAAGAAACCTGATCTGTAAATATAAGTTTTTGCATTATTACAATAGAATTCCATCAAGAATTGTCAGTAAATAATTTAAATCAAAATATTTAGTTATACTTATTACAAATACAAATATTCCCGTCGGGGGCGCCCTCTGTAATTTGTCCCCTCAGCCATTCCCTCTATGATGTCATGCAGGAGACCCTCATGGCGTATAATATGGCCGATCCATTGGGCTCGCCTCTCTGAGATGGTTTTGATTAGATGCCTCCCTTCTTCGATTCTGATGAGACCCTCGTCGTGAGTGATGTAGTCTCTCCAGGAAATTTCTAATATTTTTCTGTAGCACCACATTTCGAAGGCCTCTAGTCTTTTTTATCTCTTTTGGTAAGGCACCATGTTTCACAACCGTACATTAATATGCTCCATACATATGTCTTGGCAAGTTGGAGTTTTAGATTTATATTATTCGACTCTAAAATCTTTGATTTTTTTAAACGCAAGCCTTGCTTGGTGTATGCGGCAGTCAACTTCTCTTTTGATTCTCTCATCCCAGGTGATCCTACTTCCAAGGTACACAAACTCTTTTGTGTTTATCAGAGTTGCTCCTGACATTACTATATTTTATTCGCTGCTCATTACGGGCCACAGTCATTACTTTAGTTTTGCCCTTGTTTATTTTAATATTATATTTATTATTTAATACACTTTCAATAGATGACAGAGCTTCAGTGAATTCTTCTTCACATTTAGCAATTAGTGCGAAGTCATCGGCAAACCTTATCATATCTACTTTTTTCCGTGTATTTTAACACCCTCTCTATGATTTCATTTTTTCCCTGATTTCATCGATCGCTCTCTGTATATATCCATTAAATAATACTGGAGACAGCGAGCATCCCTGTCTGACTCCCTGTCTTATTTTATGTCATTTCTATACGTAATACATCCTATTTTCCCAAACTGTTTCATGATCCCTGGACTATCACCGAAAGCGTTAAACTGATCATCATACCTTTATGTAACAAAAATTATGAATAAATAAAATGATTTATTGTACTTAAGAAAATAAATTAAGCATGCCGTATATAGTTGAGAAGAATAAAGTTAATAAATAAATACAAATAAGTACATTAAATTGATATTTTTTTTTTTATTATTTTTATTTTATTTAGAGTTGATGTCACCTCATTCAGATGCCCTGTGAGTTTTTACGTAGGTTCGTGTCACAAAGGTGACCTTTGTAGTGTAGTGGTTGACGCTTGACTCACGCACGGAAGAATACAAACATCAAATGTGATTTTTCTCAAGCCTGGGTGTTCTGTGCAGTTAACGATTTCACAGGACATCAATAAACCCACGATTTACCAACTTGGCTTGATCCACTCCCCAATCTACGCATTATCTCCATTTTTGTTTAAAATACAAAAAATAATATATGTATATCAATAAATTCATATAAAAAATATATGTTAATTTTTTTTAGGAAAGAGAAATACTTGAGTTCTGATTATTTACTCATAAATTTAAACTTTCAAACTATTTCCTAAAAGTCGTAAATAACTTGTGCTGGAAAAATGGAAATCGAGTTGTTGTAGAGTGGGATTTGACCCTCTGACTTTTGGTCCATGAGTCCACTACACTACCACGGAACCACAACCCGGTTCATAGATTAGACTACTAAGATAAATTATTAAATTAGAAGGAGTGATGTTTGTTTCATTTTTATTGTCTTTGAGGGTTTGTTTGGCGCCAGATATTCAATGAGGAAGTTCAGTGCAACGGGATATTGGCTGTAAAAATGTTTTCTTACACGCTGTAAAAATTAGAACTTTAAATTGTCCGGCAAAGTTTTTGAAAATGTATGAAAAAAAATGGTGTTAATAAAAACGAACTGCTTTGAACTACGTCACAAGTTCTTTAGGATCAACCTATCGATTACAGCGTTGTTATATGTTGTGATAGATTTCCGGTTTTCGGCAGCCATTTTTTTTCCACGTTTAGTGTATTTTTACGCTATGGAGCTCAACTTTTAAATGTCAGCTGAACTCACCGATGAGAACTTGTGCCGTCACGGGCGCAGTAAATTCAAAATTACAAAAAATCATGAAGCTGATAAACTAACAAAAACATTATGGATACACTTTTTTTTGGCTTGGTTTGATAGGCTTTAAAAAAAAATTAAAAAAATCACTGAATCCTTATTATGCACAACAAAATCTAGTTTGGCATTCAATAGAAGTTTTAATGGTAGGAAAAACTCTTTCATTATCTTTTTTTTATAGTTATTTTGTAACGTGTGTTTGTTAACTTTGTTCTTGTGGACAAAGTAACTACGAGGGTTGTACATTTTAATAGAGAAGGAGACGTAATCTTTTTAACCGATAGTCGTGATCCTCCGAGGTCACTTTCTTAGCATTTAATTAGTCTGTATCTTGTAAAGAGTTCTATATACTTTTTATAATAGATATAAAATGTAGTGTATAAAAAATGTCTTGTAAATATAAAACAATAATATGCCCACGTATAAATTACTGCTATTCTATTCTTTTTTAAATAATAAATGAGAAATTAAAAATATACAAATTCTACAAAATAAGGCGACGAGGATTATACTCAAAAGAAATATCTATTCTAATGTAGAAAAAATGCACAAAGAAATTGGCTTGCTCACAGTAAAGCAACAAATAAAGTATAATGTAGCAATTTTTATACATAAAATAATAAAGCGGATGAATAAAATAAAAACAATAATCAAATTTAACCCACAATGTCATACATATGAAAAATATGAAACAAGGGGTTAAAAAAAGATAAGATTACCAATGAGGAGAAAAACAGAATCTCAAAACTCATTGCACAAGGGGTTGAAGCTGTACAATGAGTTACCTGAAGAAATAAAGAAAATAGAAAAAATCGAAATATTTCAAATTAATTTGAAAAAATATGTGATTGCGAGATTTTGATAAAAAAATTGTGATATTATCAAAAGTTTATATTAGTTCTTAAGATGTTACGAACTAACTTAATAAAGCATAAATAAATAAATAGTAAATATGCGTACCTGTATAAGTTTATTCTATTGTAATAATAATAATTTATTATTTAAAATAGTTCTATTAAAATAGTAAATAAAATATTAAAATTAGGAAATTTAAAAATAGAAATGCGATAAATTATAATAAAAAAATAATAAATAACCAACAACAACATCAAACCATCACGCCGATTCATTCACTCTATCTTTGCATACAGATCTCGCTTCCTCTACATTCAAACATTTTCTCATGCACGAGCGCCGATTATTCCGACTTTTGACATGTCTATTCAAGTATTTGTTGGAATATGTCGTGCCATGTCCTTCTCGGTCTTCCTCTATTTTTGCATTCATCAACATTCACATTGTAAATATTTTTGGTCGTTCTTTGGCTGTCCATTCGCTCTACATGTCCAATTCAGCGCAGAGCTCAATAAACAATGTTTCCTTTAGTCTGCTCCGATCTAGTTTTAAATCTTTACCCTTCTTTACAAGAACAACATGACAAAAATACTTGACTTATAAGCTACATATGTTTAAATTTCATATTTAGTAGACACTGTTAAAAATAAAATACGATAATAATCATAAGTTAATCATTGATAAAGATGCTTATGTAGCTTTGAAACCGGTCGGTAGAAAAAAAAATAAGTGGTTAAAATCACTTTTTTAAAGTTTTTATTATTATTATTAATTCTATTGCTTGTTTTTTGGGGACTTTTAGAATAGTTTGTACTTTCTATAAATTTTGTTGGAGTTCATGTAGGTTCAATATGAATATAACTATTCAAAACCAGATTTAACCAAAACTTATTTTAAAAAATACTAAAATTATGATGTTTTTTATTTATGAAACCAAAAAATCAAAATGTTTAATAGACAGAATTGTGAATTTCACACAGTATGTAGTTTTAGTTTTTAGTTTGTATTTTTTCTTCAATATAGGTATAATTTGAAATATTGAAATTCAATATATATAAATAAATAAAAAAAACAACACAAAGCGATAGCCAGTCTTCAATAAATAAAAATAATCAAATAAACTAATACAAATAACATAATACTATTAATTCCATATACTGCTATCTTCTATGTACTCATTAAGTCCATAATAGGCCCTTTTTTTGAAGTACGCTTACATTTTATTATTACCTACACATTCATATTATTATTACCTTTTCATATATAAAGATTAATGGAAAATATTCAGGCGCCGTGGCGCAGTTGGTTAGACGGCCAACTGTGAAACTGGCGTCACGGGTTCAATTCCTGCCAGTTGCAAGAAAAAAAATCCAAGAAAGATTTTTTTCTCAATTTGTCTGGCTGTTGTAATGTATTTTTCATTACCTCCTTCCAAATCCCCTCTACCCCACCTGCTGACAAGCCTCAAAATAGAAGCTTAGCGGGTTATTAATTTAAAAATAAAAAAACAATCTTCTGTTTTATCATACATCTACGACTCCAAGGTATTTTACAAAATAAAAAAATGCGTAAATAACAGTGTATAAATTAAACAGTGGAAATGATAAAAATACGGAAAAAATAATATTCGAATAGTAAAAAGTAGCCAAATGAATTTAAAAAATATTTAAAAAATCAGATAAAAGGAAAAAATAAAATACACTTTGAAACATAAATCAGAGTGAGGAAAGTGAAAAAATGTTTTTATTAACACATATGTTATCCTAAGAACTTATAAATTAATTTGATAGCACATAAATAATAATTTGAAAATGTAATACACTTGTTGAGAAAAAAATACGTCAAAGTAAACGTTTTTCAGTTTACTTCTTAAAGTATTAAAAGGATAAATTGTAAACTGAGTATAATTTTAATTGACAAATAATAAAGCAATAAGCTGCTGAAAAATACTAAACAAAGTCTCTCTAGGGGTTGGTTACTGGAGCAGGGGTGGGGGCGCGTGGGTGGCAGCCCGGGGGCAGAACAAGAACGTACCGACAGTTAGATTATTACGGCATTCATTAGAGTTCGCTAATTACTCCTTGCTTTAATGAATAAGCTTTAATGAACCACTTTCTGTTAATTAAAGGCAGTGCCCAACTGCGCCGCTCGAGCCCTAAATATACCATCCGGCTTCTACTAAAATACTGCTCTCCAGACAAAATCTCTTCTACGGTCTTCTAGAAGCTTGAAATTCTGGAATAATCGAGACGTTTCACATTCATTCTTTTTTTAATTCCTATTTTTTATACATGTAGAGTATAAGGCATTTTTACCGGATTCGCGTTATGTACACATCTACATTACGAGCGGCGTTTCTTTATGCCGTGAAATATATATTGCATGTGGACTTGAATTATAAACAAACGAGCCTTTTTTCATCATCTGTCTATCCATATTCATATATTTGTTTTGTATTGGTGGGTTTGGAAGTGGATAAAAAATTAGCGTGGACACAACATATCAAAGCAGTTATAAAAAAACTGGGTCCAATTATTGGAAAAATGAGAAGAACAGAAGTCTTTGATAAAAATACAAAATTAATGATAAACAATACTTTTATACTTCCACACATTATATGTGGATATTAATCCATTATTATTGAATATGGCCACAGTGTAGTAAATAAATGCTACATTCAATACAAAGAGCAATAAATGAAGCACTTAAAGTAACATTTAATTTTAATAAATATGCTAGAACCAGAGATTTATATAGATTAAACAAAAATGCTCAATCTAGAGGAATGAGGATATTTAAGATGAAAAAGAATATAATAAAGACAAATATTAAATTAAATTTCAACTACAACATACATAAAATAAATACAAGAGCATCATATAATTTAACTTGCGAACAACCGAGGACCAACAGAAAAAGAAACAGTTTTTTGTATACAGCAATAAATTTTTACAATTTACTTTCTAATGATCTAAAAAATATACAAAACACATAAAGAAAACAGTTCTTACAGCCCGTGTGACGAGTGATATGTGATGTTATTTCATCGACTTTTTATTTAAACTATTGTGTTATTATATATATATAATATCCTCTCATACCAGCCCTTATGCTGATTGGGAATATTTCGTACAAATAAAATATGTAATGTAATGCGTAAAGTTTATAAACCTAGTATTTTGTCATAAATAAATCATTAAAAAAATCATATATGTATAACATAACGTTATTTTATTTCTTTTTCTTTGTGCAGGCCTCATCTCCTAACAAAATAGCTGAATAAGATTTTTTTCATGTATGTATCTTTTCATACATATTTTGTTTATCGTCTATTCTTCTTTTGACCAGTCTGTTTTCTGTTTAGCTGGAAGATAATGCTTTTAGCAATAATTCCATCAAAGCACTTATTATAAATAAATATAATTACTATAAATAAATAATTAAATTATTCCCTTTAAAACAGGCCTCGTTGTCACAATAAATAGTGAAACGTATTCGAAAGATTTATTTTTAGTATACTTTCTTCCAATGTTAACTTTTATTTAATTCCGCCGCGGCATATTATTGCTCTGGAATTTGAAGCCGGTAAGATCGAGGATAGTAATATAAAAGTCAAAAAGTTCAAAAATTTTCGATAGCCACCTGTCACTTGCTAGTCATGATAATTCTTTTATCAACAATTAGCGGTGCCTTGGTATAGAAAACGTAGCGTTTCTTGATAGTTTTTATCGTTCAGGTGCCAGTCCAGGAATAATAAAATATTGCCATGTGAAATCACCTTAGAAACCAATATTTAATGCAGGTATGTAATCCTCAAGCATCGTAGGTGAATGCGCTAATCAATACACTACGAGACCGACTGATCTCTGTTCTATTCCCTTTTCATTTGCAATTTTCTGAATATTGAAATTCTTCTAGAATATTTTTATTTTCAGGTTATGTCGTTAGCGATATGAACATGTTAACCTTACCAGCTTGTTATGATGGTTAGGTATACGAGCATTGTCCAGTAAAATATTCGCATCATAATTGGATCTGCATTGTAGCTTTCTATGGGTAGGGGCGGTCAGTTGTGGGGGAACGGTGGAGCTTCGAGGGGGGAAATGGGTTAGGGTGGGGGGAGAGACAAGGATACGAATGGGCTAGAAAAAGAAAACTTCACATATCTTAATATTATGCATTTGGTTAATTGTGAGGTAGAAACATCGTCATTTTATTTGAATGTGGACGAAACTCACCATTATTTTATTTTATGTATTACCGAAGTACCTACAATAATGTTAACAATATTCTGACTGTATCCGAATCTTTCGAATCGCGACGAAATCAAGATTTGGTCACTTATATTTGAGGTTATATAATTGAAAATGATGACATATTTTTTATTTTGTTTTTCCCCGAGAGCTCATTAAAAATTCTTAAAACTGATTAGCATGTTTTATTTTCTTGATTTTCATAAGGATACTTTATCCGTTTTTTCTGCCAAATTATGTGATTTTGCTAGAATTGTTAGTTTTGTGTTAAAATAAATAAACGAATGAATATAAAATCGAAAAACATTGTTTTTTTTCTTTTCCTTACAAGTTGTTTATTTTAATTTATTAAAAATACAATTATTATTATTTTCGTTTGATACTTAGGTTTTCTTTTTAAAACGTGTTTCTTAGTGACATTTTTTTTTTACAATACATTATGTTAGTTATTGTACATTGTTCTTTATTTTTTATTTATTCATAGAATGACAAATAACATTAAAACAAATAATAACGTACCCCTAACTCTATGAGCCCAAGAGCCCTGTGTAGATTGGGATACAACAAAATAGAAAGTAAAAGCATGCATATTATTAAAGAATACTGCAAATAAAAAATATTACACAAAAATAATAATAATAAACATCTGGACAACACGCTTAATAGTACCACATATAAATCTATACATTAGCTCGCAGCAGTCTCCTGCAATGGTCTCTTATCTTAGACAAAACCTACACTTGTACACTTCTCCTGAAAATGACCTTCGTTTTAAATAGTCCATCTTGGACATTGAACAATCTTGGGGCCACAAAAGATAAATGAAATTTGTTTTTTTTTTATATGGCAGAATTGGCTATGCACTATTAGCCAATTAACTAAAATTGTTATTATTGTTATTATATTTATGTGATGAATTTTCATAAACATATCGTTAAACAAACATTAATTTTAATATTTATAAAAGCATTGGTGTAATACTTCCTGACAATTTAAAAAAATGTTTAATCAGGACATAAGTTCATATAAAATAAATAAAACGTTTAACAAATGTTTTGATGGACTTTTCTCATAAATTATTTTTATAAAATAATTGATAATTTCAATAAAACATATCAAAATACATTATTAAGATTTAATTTATTTATTGTCATCTAGGTCAGGCTTGGCCAACCCAAATTGCACGCCGGGCTGCATTGACGACCTAAAATTTTCGCAAGGGCCGCACATAGACACATTTAATTTTTTTATTACAACGAATTTCATACTTACTGATTTTTTGTAAGTATTATAAAAAAATAAATGCTGTGGTAATCTGAAAGTACAATCAGGGTTTTTGTAAAAAAAAAACAAAAACGCAACCAGATGTAAAAAGAAAATACACATTGAACCAAGAGAAAAAAGTATTTGTATGGTAATAAACATTTTTAACAGTCAAAATTATTAATTAAGACACATAAATCAAACAACTTTGCAAATTTTATTTGAAATAAAACCACTTATCAATGGCCTTGTTCTTTCAGTACAAGATTTAAGTTTCTTTTCTCTTTCTTAATAAGTTGCACACCTCAACTGCTGTTATTGACGACCAATATTTATTTTTATTATGTTTTATTTTGAAAAAAAATGTTTTTAAACGTATGTAGATCCAAAGGCACTAAAAAATTTTGGGAAAAACATCTTATATTAGGAGTTTTTTGTTGTTGTTATGAACTTACTATAAAATCCTGTTTTTGGAATCGTGGCGTATATATTTTTTAGTTCCATATTGTATTGTAGGTCGATTAATTCCATTTGTAAGGTTTCTGAAACAGTGAAAACATCAACACCAATTGGAAAACTGAACATCTCAAATGCTTTCTCATAGTTTACTCGTTCTGAAAAAAATGTTCGTCATACATGACTTTGGGGCCGCACGTGAGGGCGCCGCGGGCCGCGGGTTGGCCAGGGCTGATCTAGGTCTTTTGATTAGGCGCATAACTTTAAAAAATGTGTTTTTTATGGAAACGATACGAACAATGTGCATACATAAGAACAATACACATTCACCATTTAATAAAAAATTACTAAACATATAATTTTATGTGATATTAATAACTATTTTATGCATTATTAAAAGTGTGTGTTATTAATGGTATTTATTGATTACATGATGGATGTGTATAAACTACTTTAATTTATAACTAACTAGCGGACCTGACAGACGTTGTCCTGTTCAACCGTTGGCTTGCCCGCTATAAGCTGGATGAACAAACGTTTTTTCGTAAATAAGGACACGTGTTATTTATTTTTGACGTTTTTGAGCTATTTATATATTCCTAATAAGGGTTAGTTTTTCGTTTTATACCCTTATATGATTGGCTAAGAGGCTTCGTCGTTTTTTAATTAAAACCATGCAAAAATCACTACTCTAGTGCCATAATAAATGGAGAAAATAAGGGAATACGTGTATCTGAAGACTTGTTTATGGTTGAATTCTAAAACTACCCCAACAATCATAGGAAGTCAAATATTTATTTTTAAAATATACAATCTGCATTTGATCTAAGAAGTTTAGTTTAGTTTACAAATATTACTCAAGATTTAAAAAAACTGAATTATATCCGTCAAAAGTGTTTCAACTTAATTTAGACACATATAATTTAAAAACGTATATTGTACAAGGCAAAAAGAATTCGAGTTGTCTCTTTGTACGTTTGTTTGTTCCCAGTTTATATTTAAATTACTCGGTTTTTTTAAAAATAACGTTGAAATACCTTGGTAATGTATTTAACAAATGTTGAGGTTTTAAACACATCGTGTCCCCCGGCGAGGCGTCACGACGCGACGCCGACGTCCTTTCCCCGTGGAGCGGGTTTCCTGGGTATATTTCCGGTTGACATGTCCGGCCTTCTCCTTTGTGTAGCGGTGACTTCTTTCTAAACAATAAACAGGAAAAATTGGCGTAAAATTCAACTGGGCGAAAGACTCGTGTATGTAAATATTGTCCGGCAGAATGGGCAGTTGCTGTTTATGGTTCGGCGATTCCCTCCATCTTCAGGTAATATAATGGTCACTGGAGGGTACCCTCGAGCCACTCATATGTACCGATTATATACGGTCCGAGATCTTCGCAATACTGTCCAGCCCCTGAACTCATTGGGAAAAGGAATAAAGTATGTTTTTACACGTGAGCAATTTTTTTAGTCACCGAAATGATTCTTACGATGAAACTCTTTTAGATACACGTTGAGATGAAACGGCCAGTTATTTAGAATTTTACGCTTATTGGATCTGCGAGTACTGATATTTTGGTAGTTTTGATTTGTAAAAGTTGTCCTTAAATTCACCGTCTTTTCTACCCGAAGAAGCATAAAATATCGTTTTTATCGAATATCTCGGGTACGAAATCATGTTTCGGGCGTTTATTCTTTGTTATATTTACCTTTTGATGTACGTGTTTACTGTTTTCCATTATGAAACATGACGGATTTAATATAAAGTCTCTTTGATCAAAGATAAAAAAAACGCATTATAATATCGAAACATGTTCCAGGGAATGGAGCAGCGTTCGTGCTCTATGAAGAAAAGTAATTAAAAACTTAATAATGAAGCGAACCCTCCCCGCGAAATTAACCCCTGTAGAGTATGGAGGCCGTGATTACCAGCATCCTTTAAACGAGTGCTCGCCCTCGTTTATTTATAGCCCTTATTGGCACCCTCCCCCTCCCTCAGGAGCATGTGGGAGCAATTAAACAAATGTCCAAACGGCAAATACTTACCGCTCGGGGCGATATAACATACCCCAAACAAGGCGAGCGCACTCGCTGAAGTATTGCCGAAGCAATATAACGTGCCCGGGCATCAAGTTTTTAACGAGTTTGCAATGTTTTCAATGGCTGGAGTAACAGGCTAGCATAATACGCGAAGAGCATGGGCCACGTACGTCGGCGTCGTATAGGACACGGCGGCACGGCGCGGGCGGGCAACGGTACGGGGTACCTGAAGCAATTTCGTTTTCCATTTGGTTAGCGCCACGCTGCACGTGAGACCGAACCTCCCCTACAATTGGTCCGAACCGCTTATATCCTGATCTGTGTTATACTCTAAGATAGGGACAAGTTTACATATTTCCAGGAAGTAGATTATATAATTTGCAGATGCTTTATTATTGAAACAAACTGAGAATAAATTTCGCGAAGTATCTGTGAACCACCACCTCTTTTTAGAAATACTTCCGAGAAATCCCACATTTTTAAGATACCAATTTAGTTATCATATATTAAGATGCAAAAAGTGCAATTTTATGATAAAATTATATTCAATATTGAAATTATGGAAAACTACGCAGCTTGTTTTCTCAAACAAGATTAAATTTTGTTTGTACGGAGAAAAGTTCCATGGAACAAGTTTCGTTTTAATATTTCTAAGTTTCCTTGTTCTATTAAAATATCTTATATCCACTCACAAAATAAACGATGATACGCGTACGTATAACTTAAATTATGTTTTAAAAATGGCGATTAAGTGCTAACAACTCTGAATCGTATGTCAATGTTTATTGGTTTAGGTTTGACTAACCAATTTTTAGAACAATGGTTTACAATATTAATACTTGAAACTAAATATGGTGAAAAGAGTACGAATTAAATGAAAACTATATTTAAAAAGTTGAACTGTTATTGGTTCAGACAATAACTGATTACATTGAAATAATGAACTTTTAATAAGCTCAGTGTTCGATGTTGGTATAAATTGTAAAACTATTTAATTAATAACGTTTACTGATTTACTAAGTACAAACATAACCATACAAATACGAGTACATGTATCTTAAATGAAATGATGGTTTAGATAATGAATAAATAATTCAGATATTGCTCCCCTGGTAGTGTTAAAGACAATATGGACTACATATCAAAGGTCCGAGTTTGGATTCCTGCTTAACCACAACTTAATTCTCGTTTTCTAAGACGATTATTAGCGACGGACTGAAAATGGTAACCGATTAAAAATATTTGTGAAAAACTGGAAAAAAACTTGGCATCCTACCTGGGATAATGGATAAAATGCTCTACTCACGCTTCGAAGTTTCTAGGTTGGATTCCTGGTAAGAGCACAAAAAATACATGTGAATTTTCTGAGTTACGTGCTGTAATTCATCATTGTAATTTGGCCTTCTGGCCCATAGTGGTGTAAACGAAAATATTCACTTCAGTAATATAGTAGTGTAGTGGTTGACTTATTCGCCTTTCACACTTGAGGTTCAGAGTTAGATTCTTGGCAGGGACGGTGTAAAATATTTGTTTTAACCTTTTACATACCGTGTGAAGAAACTTCGAATCACTTTGTGGCTGGGGCGAATCACGTATAGAAGCGATTATGCGCAGCTTACCATCATATAACTAAATCTAAACCATTGCCACCGTTTGCATTTTTCTTCAAATATAAATAAAAATATTAATTATATAAATCTACAATATATATCAATTATTCCTATTAATTTCTTCATTAAATAAGTATAATATATTTTGAGCATCTTGAATCCAGTGGCGGTGTTTTCCTTCCAGAGTAAACTTGCAAATTACACAAGTTATTTGAAGATTCTCGATTCGGAAAACAGTATTTCAAACATTATTTCTTAGGGGCTATTTTTCTTTGAGATAATACATTTTATATATTACCATAATTATTTTCTAGCGTCATTTCGCAGGAAATGTGGCGCTCGACGCGGCCGTTTTTGGCATTATTAATTTCTAGAACAAATCAGTCAGTTGACATTTCAATCGTAATGAGAATACCTAATACCAACTGAATTCATTGTTCTATTTTTATAAACTTTTACATAAGTTATGTATCAAAGAAATGGATAATATAGCTACATAATATAATATATCACGAAGTTACGTCGTTTGACTTGATTTCATAGATGAAAGTTGTGTCATACAGAACCACAGAAAACAAAGCAATTTATAGTTTATATTACTTATATAATATTATGTACCTACTATGTAGGTGCAGATATATGATATTATTTTATAGCTTACCTGTAAATACTATCACCGTTCGCCACTTTTGAGTGGTAACCTGAGGCTACCTTAGGTTAATCCTAGGTAACCTGAGGTAAGGAAATGATCGCCTGATAACACTACTGTCACTTTTCATCTTATTAAAATGTTATGTGTCTTGCTTAGTGATCTAATTAGATTACATCTCATTTTTCTAAAAATGAATATTAAATGAAGATGTTGATATTTTGTCATTTTCAGAGATCCCGATGAACAAAATACTTAATTTAAAATGCATTAAGGTTTACTTAAAAATTACGAAAAAAATTCGTGGTGATTCAAAGTAGATGCCAAGATATTAATTAATTAGTTGCAATTTTTAGCGCCGTATACATCACTGGAATAGCCGGTTTGACCTGCAATATTTCACTGCTCCTGGACTAGTACCTGAAGCGTAATACTGATCACCTCACTTTCAAGTAACAGATGATCAAGGTAAGCTGCATTTTGTAATACAATGCCAAGCCCTATGCAACATCAGGGGGAGGGGTATTATGATGATGTTTTAGGGAGAGACGGAGAACACACGAAAAATAGTAGTCTAGGCTTTTACGAGGGTTACGACCTGTCATTGGCTACTTTATGTGATCACTTGACAGTGTAACATTTAGCATGATATTGGAGTAAAGGTTGCGGCTCTTATTTGGTGAAAATTAACCATAATATAAGTGTATACAGAATGGTAAATGTTACACAATGCGTAAATGGATTCATAAATGAAAAGCCGTACCCGTTAATGCCTAGATTTCCATACTTACTAATTACTACCACTAATTTATTCTTGGCCTTTGTCGTCATCTCTATCGATCTTGATAAACTCTTTACGGGGTAAATGTACATGTCTACAAACATTTGGACACTCAAATTATTGGCTTTTTAAGTTATACTGTATAAACAGCAGATCTAACAATGCTATTCGTTGTCGGAGTGTGGTTTTATGGGTCGAAACTCGTTCCAGAAGTGCGGAACTTGTAATAGGATTTTTTCCATTTGTCCCGAGCAAGGAAAGGGGGTGTGAGAGAGACGGCACCCCTTTACGAGTGTATTTGGAAACATTTTACGTCATAATGTATTATCCGTGATTGTTTTTAGCACGCTTTTGGCCGTTTTACCGCCATTATTGGTACAATTATAGAATCAATTTTTAAAAGCTTATATTTTATTCAGAAATCTCATCAGAAGTAAATTTGGTTTCGGACTTTTATAATGTTGTGTTATATTCAGTTATATAGGTGCCAAACTTGCTTTGTTCCTTTGTTGTTCTCGATATTTGTTTTTTTTTAATGTTAATAATATTTAAGTCCCTAAATGTGTTTTTGTATTATATTTGTAAAATACTTTGTGTTAAGCATATAATTTATAAATAAAAAATAAACATAATTGATCGTAAGCAAGAGATCTCGCGTTCGATTCCCGACATGGTAGACATGAAATACTTATTTTAAAAATGTGATTTTACACAAATGTGACTATTTCATAGTCCCTGGACTAGCACCTGAAGCGTAAGACTGATCATCTTACCCTCATGTAACAAAAATGATCAAGGTAAATGATCAATGCAGTGACCTATGCACCATTAGGCGCGGAAAGGGAATGGTGATAATGACGATGATGAAATTTATTGCAACAGGGAAGGAAAATATTTTTTTGGTCTATTCGTTGACAAGCCTTATGACCTGTCATTGGCTGGCTTGAGTGGCCACTTTACACACTGTGTAACGTTCACAGTTCTGCATCTGTTTGAACATTCCCATTTCCTTAACTCTTCCAGTTCTTAACTTTTGGTGATGGATTAATTAATTCATTTTATTGATGAGGGGGGTTTTAGAGTACCAGTGAAAGAGACATTGAAAATTGTACATGTAAATATTTGTTCGCGGTTTTTCTTACTGGATTTGGTAAGCAGTGGAAGAAATATAATCAGTTCGTAATGATAAAAAAAATTGCTTGCTTGTATGAGTGAATCTGAAGAAAGACATCAAGTCTTAAAATGGGTTCGGGTGTGCCGTGGATGCCTTTAATGTTGACTTTTGTGAAGTAAACTTGGAATATGCATCACAAATATGAAATCCTGTGTACAATGTGCAGACATCACGCATTTAAAATATATAATCTAAATTTGTCTGAAAAATATTATTTTAACTTTAATCATGGGTCGGCAACCCTTTGTTGTAAGATGGCCAAATTTTTTACGTGTGGGCCGCATTTGAGTCATTTTTCACAACAGTATTTCTACAATATTTGTGTATAAATATTTCAGTTTTGAAAATAAAACGCTGATTACGATTATTTTTTCAACGTTTTTTTCTTCTTAAATATTTAAATTTTCAGACCATTTCCTAAAAGTCGTAAATAACTTGTGCTGGAAAAGTGGAAATCGAGTTGTGGTAGAGTGGGATTTGAGCCTCGGACCTTTGACCCGTGAGCCCACAATACTACCACGGGACCACAACCCGGCTCATTATAGTTAATAAATTTAATGAGACATTCGTGGCTTCGTTTGGCTTGTAATTTTTTTATAACCTTGCATTTTTAAAACAGAGACGCATATAATTGCGTCTAAACATGAATCTAATAACAAAAAAATATTGTGTTTTCGGTAATTTAAAATTGAAAAATGTTTTTCACAAATATATTTACTACCAAACATAGTAATTATTTTCTGGGTTAACCTTTTTAACTTATTATAGTTTTAATAAGCACCCACTAAGCTAACATTATCAATATCCACTACGAAAGTGTTTTCTAAAATCCCCATTTTAAGTGAGATCTTTTTTAAATCAGCCGTTTTCTTACTCAGTTTGAAGTCGTATCAATGCACTTTTAGTTTTAGTATTATGAGAAATAAAATTCACCCCAGCTTCTTATACTGCTTTTTTGCAATTCGTAAAATGATCGAGTTTTCTGTCATCGATAGGTATTCAACTCCGTTGTGTATGACATCGTCCGTTACGTGCATTGCGGTGAAAATCTTTCGGGCGGCACCAACACCCCTCGCGGGCCACATGCAGCTTACGGCCAGTGGTTGCCGATCGCTGATTTAAATTATCGATATTTATCAGGAATTGGGTTTTTGAGATAAGGAGGAAAAAAGATAAACTGTGTGAAAGCAATGTATTCATGATAATCAATTCCAAATTAGGTTGATTTGACTGACTATATGTAAATTAATATCCTTTTATAGAATTAAGAATAGTCCAGAAACCGCATACGCACATCTAACAGAAAGCGACTAAACTACTCATAAATAAGTAGGTTTACGTTTCGACCCATTAGTTTCTTTGTGGACGTCGCTCAGTATGCAACTCCTGATTTGAATTCAACTATGCCGTATTGTGTCCTTTTAAAGTGTAGAAATACTGCTAGGATCTTAAAGAAACAGGATGGCATCACATTTCGCGTGTAATTAATAAACGAATGTTTAAGTAGCAAATACATTACTTTAAAATTGAATTATTTTCCATCTGTTACATTGTCGAAGAAACAAAATGGAAATTTCGTTAGTGTTGCCAGGGTAGTAAATTTTTTTACCCTACTTTACTCATCTAATAAAAATTAGACCTCGGATTAAACAACGCTGAGGGGGACATTTGAACGACATTATCTTTAAAACATAAAATATTATTTGACATGGTATAAAAATATCCGTTTTATGTCAAATAAAATTTGTTTTATATTATAAGTTCAAAGTTCATTCATTCAATTACTCTTACTAAATGACCCTTTACTTATCTACTCTGTTGTGTCAATCAATGTTTCTGCGTGCATAATAAAATTTTAGAGAAATTAACAGATTGCTTTTTTTTTACCTAACATTTGTGTTATGATTTTTTTTCCCATCAAGCAACATTACCCGACGACTTCACGAATGCGTGCGGCGAAAGTGAGGTAAAGTGGGGGAATTATTAGACACAGTCCTATGTATTCAAATATGATTCTACTCTCCTTCTGGACTATTCTTAATTCTATGTATCCTTTATATCTTGAATGTGTTTTGTAGTGAATATGTAAATTAATAACCTTTATATCTTGAATCTGTTTTAGAGCAAATATTTATGCGACTTAAAAACATTAAAAATATATATTTACTTGAAAATATCCCCTATTTTAGTTTAACAACAGTACTCCAGTCTTATGAAAGACCGGAGTAATGAAAGAAAAAGCGAGTTACTTATTCCAACGAAAAAAGTTCTCTTCCACAAATTACTTAAAAATAACATTAGGGTAGTCTTTTGTTCTAACATTTTTTTGAAGAACTTATAAATATCAGGATCCTTTAAAATAGTCTAGAGGTTATTTTAAACTCCTTTATTTAAAAAAAATAAAAAGGTATGTAAATAAAGCTTTGAAACTCATTTACACAAATTTCAGATGTAATTTTTCACTAGGAGCTATAAATAAATTATAAATGAAGTCAAATTCTCGTCTAAAAACGAGTAGTTTTTTTTTTGGAGTAAATTTACAAAGCTTTTGAATGTTTTATAACTATGTATTAATGTGTTCGTGCCCGTCGGTGAACCAACCAAACAAAGAAATTCCGTTTGTGTTAGTTGGCACACTGAAATAATTTATATGAAGACTGTTTGTTACTTACACATTTTTGTATGTATTTACTACTACTTTCAAGAATTTTTAATTTTACCTTAGAAATAAGATTTGCAGGCAAAATAAGGGCTTTAAGTTTTTTTTGCGGTCGGAAATAAGGTGTATTTTATATGCATATCATGTGTGTACATATTTCAAAGCGCATTTTTTTCTTTATGTAGATAATGTGGAGTACTTATAAATCATCATTGAAATCCACTTGAAGTGCTTGTCTGTGGATAATCTCCCTCCAATTGGAATCGTCATGTGCTGCCAACAGCATTTGCTGAATGTGCCTAAATTATATAAAATACATATTGGTAATATTTTTTAAACGGCTTCGTCGTATGAAGAGAAATTATAATCGACTATATTCAGAATCAAGGTTTCAAACACGATTTTTAACAAGGTTGACTTAATTTATTTATAGATGCTTTATTACGTTAGTTCACAACATCTTAAGAAATAAAATAAACCTTTAATAATACTACATTTTAAATTAAAATTTCAACAGAAACATATTTTTCAAACTGATTTGAAATATTTAAAGGCTTCCACTTTAATTAATTTTTACCCATAACTCTTCTTACAATTTTGAATCCTTGAACAATGGTTTTTATATCCCAGGTTTTGTATGTACGGCATTGTTGGTAAATTGTATGTTTTTTTTTTATTTTATGAATGAAAATTGGAACATTATATTTTATTTGTTGCTTTACTGTGAGAAGGCCAATTTTCAGTTTCATGTGTTTTTAATTAATTGTGCGAGTTTTAAACACATTATAGCGCTCTGTCGCTTGAATTGTTTTTCAAGATTGTGTAAAAGACCCGCGTTATTGGTTAAAAACACGTATAACAAAATAACAACAAAGAAAAAAAAAATACTGATCATCAAAATAAAATTAGAATAATGAAACATCTATACGCAAAGTAAATGATGGAGAACATCGTTTTATGATGAAAGTAATTGACAATATCATACCTAATAAAAAAAATATTTAAGAAAACTCATCAATAATTGGATAAAACAACCTTTGCGTAAACTTCAAAAACAGGGAAATGACGCATACAAAGTTGCTGCTTGGAAACATGCTGCGTCTGAATCTAATAACTTGTAATATAGTAACGGAAATTAATTTTGTTCCTATTGATTATAATGTAAGTTAAAACTAGTTGTTTAAGTTTTTTTTATTACTATATAAATAAAAATGTGCATTAAGTGAAACTTTTTTCGAAATGAAAATTGTGGATTAAAAACATTGTCCTGAACACAGTTGATATGCTACCTAAATATTTCTAGAAAGAACTGAATTTCGGAGCCTAAAATCCAAATTGAAATTTCGTGTAATGAGAGCTTACACAATTTGGAACTATTAAAATATTCTCGGTACAATATTTTGGATGCAAAGTTCTCGGATTACTTTAAAGTATCAAAAGTTCTGAAGACTTAAAAACTTTGCTCTTACCGAGTATGATTGCCTCCGTCTATGGAAGGCCATAAATCACGAACATCGCGTTAAGAGGTGGTGAAAGCCTTTTCAAAATTGTAAGCAGCATCACCATAAAGCTCTGAATGAATATTGAATATCTCAGGGCTTTAATTGAAGAGATTTTTAGTTGAAATAGAAAACAATCTTATTAAGAACATTACTTCTAATGTACCAATACATAATTGAATGTACCGAATAGTTTACGTAAACATCAGGAAAAAAATATCTTTTTAGTACATTTTGTCCACATAAATGTGAAAATGAAAAAAAATATTAGTACCAACTATTTTTTATTAGTAACTTATTTATAAATGGAAGTTATTAGATAAAAATAATTATTTTCCTTTTGAATATTATTTAAATATTTGTTTTAAGGTATTAAATAATGTTTGAAATATTGTTTTCCAAATCAAAAATCTTCGAAGAATTTGTGTAATCTGCAAGTTTGCTCTCTAGGATAAAAATCCCGCCCCTGGGTTAAATATGTTCAAAATGTCGTACACTCATTTGTATGAAGGAATAAGCAAGAGTAATTTACTAGTTCTTTGGCTCATTGCTAAAAATACAAATGGTGGCATTAATTTATAAGAAATAGTAATTATTTGTTTGTTTTTCTGTAAATAAAGTAACCGTAAAACATTATTATGTATAGTTAAATGTAATGGTAAGCTGCGCATAATCGCTTCTATACACAGTTCGCCCCTGCTGCAGGTAGGACAGATTATGCTAAACAGAAAAAGAAAAAAACAACGTTTTGTAGTCCCGTTTTCTGCACCTCAAAACTGAATTTATTTTTCTGTTTTTTCGTTAAGAAAAAGTATCAGAGTGAAATTTTCCATGTAAATACCTTTTGTGATTTTTGTAATAGTTATCATATTTGTAAACCGTGTGTCCGAAGATAGCAGATAAAAGGGCACTTTTGAGGGTTTTTGGATGGTCCTAGTTCCCATAATAAACAATTTATCAACAAAACAAAACAGTATAGACACGCCAATGGTAAATAACTAACTAACTAACTAACTAACCATCACGCCATTTCCCCAGAGGGGTAGGCAGAGAGGATAGAACGCCACACCACTCTGTCCTGGCACACTTCCTTTGCTTCCTTCACATTCATACATCTTCTCATGCACGCACGTCGATTATTCCGACTTTTCACATGACCACTTTCAAGAATTTGTTGTACTTGATCATGCCATGTCTTTCTCGGCCTTCTTCGACTTCTACAACCAGACACATTCGCATCATAAATCTTTTTAGCCGTTCTTTCATCATTCATTCGCTCCACATGACCGAACCATCGCAAAAGACCTTTCTTAATTTTGTCGATAATGCTTAACTCAGCCTTGCATTCTGCTCTAATTTCGACATTAGGGCACCTATCATACATTGTTTTTCCGCACATTCGCCTGAGGGATCGCATTTCAACAGCATTCAGTCTACTTTCGTCCCTTTATCTATAGGATATAAAACAATCATTGCTCGAGAGCCATAATCAAGGAAGAAAATACAAGTATTCGCTTGGATGAAGAAAAATCATTGCACAGCTTTGGAATGAGCTACCTCTTCATATAAAAAATGCGCCTTCCTTGGCCACTTTTAAGAAACGCCCAAAACATTATTATTTATCCCTAGAACCTCAACCACCTTTCCAGTTTTTTTATTTAAAGATTTAGTATTTTATTTCTTTTCTTTCCTGGATTCTTTTTATGTCCTCCCAAACTCACTGATTCCATATTAATCATCATGTATGGATAACATGTGTGTTTTTATTAAAAAGTTTATAAGTGCAAGCTCTATCGGCTGCTATTTGAAAAAATTACAAATTTTTACCAATATCCAGTTGAAAAATATGTTTTTGGTTGTCAATTATTAATTTGAGTGTTGATTTTTTATTTTATTTATCACGTATTATTTTCACATTTTAAACTACAATAAATAATGAAAATAATATGTCCTCACTGTCCTCACTGGCCGAGGACACTTAACAGTAAACTTTATTTTATTTTAATAAATGTGAGAATAACCAAAGTGTTAAGACAGCTTTAAACACTTCGTATTTATGTTTGTATTTAATTTTTGCATAACTGTATTATTTATATTATAAAATGCACAAAAAAAGAACAAAAAAATAACACAAACTATACGTTTTTGGAGCAGGTAATTAAATATTGGTTTTTAACAGTTATTTTATCAATTCTATTAATTAGTATTGATAAAATATCTGTAAAACTGCCAAAGAGGGGTGCAGTCAAAATTAGTCTAATTTATAAGGAAAGAATATTCCAATTGAAAACACAAAGCTATGCTAACGATCGTTAGAAAAAAATATTCTCGTCATACGAGACGCATTTGTTTGATGTTCAAACGAAAATGATACAGCCAATCTGACATGCACCGCTTAGGCATTAAAATAAAAAATGTGACAATTTGTACAGGAAAAACCCAATATTTCTAAGTTTGCAGACAACACCACACAAAATCAACAGAAAATGGCATCCAAAATGCGCATGCGGAGTTACGGATGATTTATTAATATTTTTTTATTCTATTAATTGTTATAAAATATTTGTATTTAACCACTTACCGACTTTTCTGTATCACCCTATACCTATTAAACTCACGCCCCTTCCTTCATCCCCTCAATCTTTTTTCACCTATTTCTCCCAAAAAGTAAAATATTTTCGTTACTTAATCGCATGTAAGGGTTACTCATTAAAATGCATGTCGTGTTGGTTTTATATTTTTATGCAACAACTATGGTAAAGGTATAGTGCATTTTGCATGTTGGTTTAATTGGTGTCCTGGAGAAGAGAAGGACACGTCTCAAAACCGGTAGACATAGAAAAGTCGGTAAGTGGTTATATAATGTTTGACCAGAAAGTAAATGCTTTAAATATAATACTTACTGGTTTATTTTTATTACCTTATAATTGATTTTTATTTTTTACTATTATATCAAATTGCATTGTAGTATTGGCAAATACGCATTTCATAGATACATATTTTTATTTCTTATTTTTTCGTGATAATATATGCTTGCTTGTTTATTAATTTAACTTAAAAATGTATTTCTTGCTTACCGTAACACTTTATTTATTGTTTGCTTTACAGAATTTATTTCATAAGCTTATATCTTAGCATTTTTTGTTTACATGCTTACTGTTTTTTCTTGCATACCTTTGTTATTATTGTTTTTTTTTTTACTTTGAAAAACTTTTTATTATATCCTTTTTAACTAATTTCACATATTTTTTCTGTATATTCTTTGTTTATTGTTTAGTATGTTGGCATGTATTTCATTTTTATTTTTTGTAAATGCCTTTTGGGCGTTAATGAACAAAATAAATAAATAAACAACGAATACGTTTTTTTTTTTACTACCAACAAGAATTCAATTATAGACCTCTTCTGTAAAGTAGATAAAATCGAGATACGTTTCTCTGACTTTAAAGGACCGGATTTCAACTCTGTCTATGTGCTCTGTAGCTGCAGGACGTGTTGGGATATATGAGGGCATTGGAAGCAAAGATAGCAAACTCCCGTTTCGGTGTTTTTGAGAAAAATAACAAAAACTAATGCACTAATGCTAAAGAAAGTCTTTATGTTAGAAATGCTATTTTCACTGAACTTAAACTTTAAGATACTAATAAATTAGCTTTAATAGAAACGCAAATTCAAAAAAACTTAATGGCACAGCCATTTTGAAAATTTAAATCTCAAGCCTGTCATTGGTCGAATAAAATGGCTGATGGATATTGCTATGCTTCCAAACACTACACATCAGAAGTATGATTTTAAACTACATTTATAACTCAACTCATGATTTTTATAAAACTAAAGTTGATGTACTACTGAATGACATCATAACCAAAAAATAATTTTTTGGAGGTTGCTATCTTTGCTTCCAATTACCCTTAAATATTGTTTTTCACAAAAAAGCCCTATGTAAATTATCCATATACATGTATGTATACTTATTTCTTCTCCGCTCCTTAGAAGAAGCATATGGCATTCAAAAGTTATGGCAGTCAACTCTTGTGCGACCTCCCAAGTATCCGCATTCCATAGTTCAGACACGACTTGTTTATTTGACTCTTTATTTAATTATATTTATGTTTTTTTTAGATATTTCTTGGATAAAACACAATAGTTAATGATTCAAATAAAATTATAATAATGTTCGAGTCACAAATATCATTATTGTTATTTTATTTATCTACAAGAAAAATAATATTATCATAAAAATAGTACAAAAATATAATTAGGTGTGTAATGTGGCCACATAAACCAGCAAATGACAGATCATAAGTCCTGTAAATGCCTAGACTCCCATATTCCCTTCTCAAAAATGTTTTCCCTCTCTGTTGCAACAAATTTAAACAAAAATATAATATTTATATGTGTTCTTTAAAAATATGTACGAGTAAACTTCTCTATCATAAAATCAACTTGCTGTGCTAAGTTAACTGCTAAAAAGTGTATTTCTCACTCTGTTACTTCTTCCATATGTTCTTTTCTTACCCCTTAAATAACAAGAATTATAAAAATTACAAGGACTTAATCCCAATTTCGGACTAAAACTTTCCGAAAAAATAACAGTTTTTGCAAACCAGTTTTACAACTGGTTTAATAATATTAATAAGTAATAATATTTATGTTGTCTGTCAGTTAGTAAAATACTTATGTGATCTTCTTATATTGCCCAAACCTTGTAACAAATATTATAAAAGTTCAAAATGTTGTAAACAATTTACCAGTCCTAAAGATACCTTCATAGGCGAAAGCGCTTGTTGGTCAAAATTAAATAAAGTAAAACTAAACCAAGAAGTTATATTGATAATTTTATATCAATCATTATTTATTTCATATTTCCGTAAGCGTAAAACTGATCATCTTGCTTTTATATTACAAATAATCGTTTATACGATGCGAATAATTTACCAATATTTGGGTGCAGATAAGATGATCAGGCTTGAGCTACAGATGTCAGCCAGATAAAAGTGAAAAATATACTATATTAAAATAAATGTTTCATTAGAACCTGTCGGGAATATTTTTTTTTCGAATTAAAGCTTAGCAAATTATTGATGTAATGTTACGAAGGTGACTTCGTGATTAATCAAATATCCACCATAACGAAACCTTTATGTCAATGAATTTTGCTGTAGGCGCCTTCATCAATGAAAAAGAGATGAAAATATGGTATTAGTATTCGAAAGAAAAATATTAAAGAAGATATTTGATGCTGTTAACCAAAACGGAGTGTGGAGGAGACGGTTTAATCAAGAATTAGAGGCACTGTATGGCGAACCCAACATTGCACAATTCATCAAAATAAGAAGATTACAATGGTTGGGCCATGTGCACAGAATGAATGATAACCGCACCCCAAAAAATATTATTTATACCACTCCGGAAGGCAGACGAAGCAGAGGCAGACCAAAATTAAGATGGCTGGATAATGTGGAAAGTGACATAAGAGCGATTGGCCTGACGAACTAGAGAAGAGCCACGAGGTGCAGGGACGAATGAAGACACATTCTTGAGGAGGCCAGGGCCCACAACGGGCTGTAGCGCCACTGATGATGATGATGCCTTCATCAAATCGCACGAATTGATTAAAATAACCAATTATTATATAATACTGTCTTTCCCTCAAAATCAGCAATCGTAAAATCTACATTATTTAAATTCAATGTTTGCTTTAATTGAAAATGTCAATAGTTTAATCTAGGCAGGTACTGGAGTGAAAACAAAATGTTGAACTCCTCAATTTGAATAAATGGACGGCGGCTGTCTCTTCTTTGATTTCATTATTTATTTAATGATATATGATTGGATATCCGATTCTTGACATTGATATGTAGTCGTAAAAAATATTTTAATTTAATTTTTTATGTTACATTAGTTTGTGATTGATAGAAGCTATTATTAAAAGTTTACGGTTTAAATTGATTTGTTTATGGTACCTCAGTACCTACTTTCATTGTATGATCAGGGATTTCAGTAGTAAAATGTAGAAAAATACCTAATAATAATATAATACTTGTGAAGGATTAATCCGAGTAATATGATAAACAAATAATTGAATAATCAGAACTTAGGTCGCTGTAATATTCTGCTTTCCCGCTACCCCCTTCCAGCTACCCCCTCCCCACACCTCTTCGCTCTTTCGGAACAAATTCCCCTTTAAGCAATTTGGTAAATGAGTTTGCTAACACCGTGAAAGTTAATTATAGGAAGTATGACTCGAATAAGGAAATTAAAATTCTTTCTCAAAGCTCGGATTTTTATTTTTTTCATTACGATTCAAAAATAAGTTTCGTGTTTGTCTTCGGCTGTGTTTCAGATGTATTACGAGGGTTGTGAGGGTTGTGAGGGGGCGGACAACAGAAGGTGGCGAATGGGGATGGGAAGTTCTTCACTGGCTCATTTGCGTGGGGAACCCTTCCATTTTTATTGAATACTAATTATTGGACGTCTCTTTTGCAAGTTTTAATATCAGATTCAGTAGAAACTCTCGCTGCAGATGCTGAAAAATAAATACATTCAAAATTAAACAACCCTCTTAGGGCGAGAGACAAAAGAAAGAAGGGTTGAAAAACAATTAATAAAACTCGTTTCTGTATTTTTTAATTCGTTTATTTTCTTCCTCATTTCATATTATGTAAATGAAACAACGTAGAGTTAGCCATTTGAGATTTGCAATTCTGAACGGGCAAAATGTGTTCCTGGAAGCGAAAATTTGCGGAAAATTCACCAACATCTGAGTGGAGTTACAAAACAATTTGACAAACGGAACATTCGCCGCGTTATACGGTTCGCATTGATGCGACATAACTTATATACGTATCAGTTTTAGTGCGAGGAAAGATAAAAACGTTCCCCTCTTCTTTACGATGATCAGATTCGAAGGTTTTGCATCGGAAAATAGCCGCAAGGATTGAATCATGGATGTGAAAGATCAATTCTCTACTTACACCCTCCAGTTTTTATGGACTACAGTGGGAGGTCACGACTTCGGAATACACGAAACGGGCAGAACCGCGAGATCGCTTCACCGTTTTACCCTGACATAAGGAATACACTTTTTACCAAATCTCCCCGTTTTTGCGGGCATTTCCATTTGAATCCGATGAAATCCATTCCGATAATGTTATTTATATCAGTGCTGACGAACTGTTTTTCGATAGGGAGGAGGATTCGGTACTTTGGAAGCTTGATATATACATATAATCGAGGGTTATTCCTTCGTATCCCAAGCAGATACTCGAGACACACGAAATCGGGGCTAAATAATACAAGTGTGCGGCTAAAAGGATTTCAACGGCTGTGCATTTTGTGGATAAAGCAATAATAGCCCCGTCCCTATTTACTGTATCAGAAAACATCTGATTAAGCGAAAAAACTTAGATGGTGAAAATGTAAAATTTGTGTACAAGAGTCATATCATTTGCACTGAAATATCATGGAAAACATTTAGGGATTTGATGTTTCTTATGGGAAAAAAGGATTAAAAAACGGGCGATAAATTTCGCACAAGAGGAAAAAATGAATTCTAGTACAAAGCAGCGTATGTTCCGTTAACAGATTTAATAATTTCTTTTATAGAATTTCGATTAAGTTTGAAATTTTGTGGATTTTACTTATTTTTGAATTATACAAGGTGAGTTTATACAATTGGTCGAAAGCGGTGCAGGACAATTGAAATAAAAATAATATGTATACAATTTTGCAAATCGCTCTTTGATTTCGGTTCGCAACAATCGAGAGCGAAAACAATAAGTATTTATCAACTTACAAACAAACAACAAGAACGTTAACCATCGTAACAAACATAAGAATAAGAACCAAGATAGAAATAAAACTTCAAATTGCATATATCTATGAGATAATTATTAATTTTACAGTACATAATTACAATAATTTACAATATTCGATCACAACGTGTTTTCTTCAACCCATAGTTATTACTTACAGCTAATTAACTATTGTATGGTTCTAGGGAATCGTAAAATCAATCGTCCTCCAGTTCGGAAATGAACTGAATTATGTACAATATAAATACAATCATTACAAGTTACTACATTAGCTATCATTGCTGTGGAATAACATACTCAAACAAACAATAATATATTCATCGTAATAATTGACTTGGGTATACTTTCAATAATGTATGAAGAAATTTCAATCAACGAAATTATTTCATTAATTTAAATTATACGAAACGAAAACACAAGAGAGTGAAAGTATGAAATAATTCGGATTTCAGAAGATTAAAAAATATGTATTTACAGTAGGATTTTACAATTCATGCTTCGTGCATTTTAACGTCGATCATTTTGATAAAAAACACGTAAAAACAAATTTAAAATACTTGTGAAAAATCTTGACAAATTCGGCTGTCCCCTTTAGAAGCAATATTGTCCTTAAATATCCATACTATTTTATGGCATAACCGAAACACCAGTTTCAGTGGCTTTTTCGTTAATTATGCTTAGGATAAATTACGAAATGTTACAGTGAAGAATAATTTTAAATTAATATAATTTGAATGTAAATATTATCCTGTATTAAACTTCATGCAATCTAGTCTGATTCAATATTAATTATCATAACCATCAATAATAAACTGCTTATTATGTTCTCTTAAATATGAAGTGAATAATAACGTGGTAATTTAAACATTGTTGATTTTTCAGACATTTTATATTGTATAATAATAATAAAATGGATCTTTTAATAGCCTTTTACACTAATCAACATATTAAGGATATTTAAAAAAATAATCTGATCATTACGGATTACAGCCATTCAATTATTTGGTGTCACTTGAAACAAATAATTTTTCTAAGAACCTTTGCGCACTTTGTTTTCCTGACTACTATTGGGACAGTCGAGCTTCTAACATCTCGGGTATGATTAAATTGAACATTAAAATTAATTTGTGACCGTAAAACATAGGTAAATGTTATAATATATACAACGTTTATGATTCCAATCCCACACACATACACAATAAGAAAAATTCGATCGTGTCTTATGGCAAATCACTAACAATTGTCACTTTATCATGTTCACTTATCTAACAAAACGCCTTGTTCGGACTACGCGTTCCAGGGTACGAGCGGTCGACCACGCGTTCGGACGGGCACGCGAGATCTTGCATTACCGTGAACTTTTAGTAGAGACATGTTCGTTCGATCCGACCGGTAATAGGATACATATTTTGAAAAATTGTCTGGTATGCGTAAATCTAGGTCAAAACGGAAAATTGACCTCTGTTCTATGATCTATGGAAATGTCCGATAGAAGCTTCGGCTTTGGCAACATCGCGTACAGTCGCCCATTGGGCTCAGTACATCAGCTGAAGGTTTGGTCGAAGTCACAGTTTTGTATCCGGCTACGAAAAAAACAGTGCCATCATATAATATGTCACGTGGCGGCCTCGTGGTGTAATGGTCAGCGCATTTGCCTACCATGCAAGAGGTCTCGGGTTCGATTCCCGACACGGTTGATATGAAATATTATTTAAAAGGGTGTTTTTACACTAGAATATTTCATAGTCCCTGAAGCATTAGACTGATCCCTTACCTTCATGTAACAAAAATGATCAAGATACCCTGCGATTGGTGTACCAATGCAGTGCCCTATCCACCATTAGGTACGGAAAGGGAATGATGATGATTTGATGATGTTTCAGCTAAAAATTGGACTTTCGGCTTCGATCGGACACTAATTTAGGACACGCGAGGCGCAGGTGCAAACTGCGCTCCGGGGTAGGCGCACTAGAAAGTTTAGTCCGTACAAGGCATAACATAAGTGTGAACGCATAACAAACTTCATCACGAAGCAAACATAACGCCATTTTTACATTGTTTTCTTAGTTGGTAGAATTTAACTAGGTTTGTACCACGACTTCGTACATTGTTCTAACTAACGATTTAATAAATTCGTGATTTTTCAACACACACTGATCACTCCGTGACGTGACGTATTGTCCGTGTGTTGGTCGTGTGACGGAGCCGGCGATGGGGCCTCAGTTGGGCGGCGGCGAGGGGCGGGGCGCCCACCAAGCGGGGGGCGGCAGCTGGCGGCTCGCGGGGTAGGCGGGCAAGTAGGCGCATTCCATCATCTGAAACAATGCAATAAATCATTTATCAAATCTATAGTACACGAAGACAACAAAAAAACACGTAGGTACAATAAAAACAAAAAAAAAAACGTTCATCGCATTCAAAAAGTACTCTGAACATTCTTTAGATAATTTGAAGGGTCGTAAAGATTTACCACTCAGAACCCAGAAATTTCGATATGTTTTTCGTGTTTTTTATTTGAAACAATAAAATACTGCGATTCAACGTGTGTGTGAGAGTAAAAAAAAACATTTTTAATGGCATTCATAGGTCAAATATTGCATTTTTAGAGCAGCATGTAAATATTTGGCTAGAAATGGATAAACTTGTAGATGTAGCGAGAGAATTAATGTCCGGTGCATATCCATAATGGGCTACCAGGGGACGAGGGGAGAGGGGACGAGGGGACTAGCGATACGGAGGAGAGCTCGGATGGACGATGCGCTCTGTAGTGGCGGCTGGTATTGTTCCGTCTCGCAGATTGCGGCCATTATTATCATCCAGCTTGTCGTCGGAGACACCATTCAATAAATTTGCGATCCAATAAACGTCGCTTTACCCATACACGGATGGCGGAGGGGGAGGATATGGCGTGGGAATAACATCCTCATCGGAAATGTAGCGGCGGTAAACGGTTACTCGATTGAGTAGGTAAATCGGTCCTAAGATATGAGCGTATTATATAGTAGTATCTACAGACATACAGACAGGGCTGTATGCTGACAGGGCCGTCTTAGCGATGTTGTAGGCCCCAGGCGATGTTATCCACGGGCCCCACTGACCGACCCTACCCAGATACAAAACAAAAAAGGCCGATGTCATTAAACATTAAACCATTATAGATCCAATCATATCAATACGTCGTATCGATCGATCCCCTTGGTTTAGAATAAATTTAGTTTATAAGCCGTTGAGCGCTTTCGCACGAGTAAAACTTAATCAAATTATTAATGTTAGTAAATATTTGTATTTAACCACTTACCGGCTGTTTGCATCCCCTTTAACTCTACTTGTAATTTATGTATTTTTTCGTAAATACTATGTATACTACGGTGATGGTAAAGGTGTATTTTAGTATTTGCATGTTGGTGTAGCGAGTGTCCCGACGAAGAGACGGGTACGTCTCGAAACCGGTAGACATAAAAAGTCGGTAAGTGGTTAAATACTAATATTTACTAACATGAATTAAAATCTTTGACTACAAAGTTAATGCTTTAAACATATATAACACTAAATCAAATTGTTGATAGTTACACAATGGTAATGATTAAAAAAAGCGTTTCATCTTGATGAAAGACAAAAAAAACAACTGTAATTAATTTCAATTAAATTTAGCGCTTCGATTTTCATTTCAATAGAAAAAATCAATGACTGCAATGAAATATTCTGTAAAACCAAAGTAATTTAGAATAATATTAAATTTTTTATTTTAAGTCATTGCAGTTGAAATTTACATTACTTTTCTTAACAATAAATCCATTTCACGTCAATGTACATGTATTTGTGTAAAATTATCAAATTAAAATTTAATTTAAAAAACAGAACTATTTAAATCTAAGGTTAAAGACAACAAGTATTCATTTGCAGACATGCGCGAACTATAATTAATAATTGCTATACAGTGTCGTAACAGTTTTGCATTCGAGGATTTTCCAGAGTAAAATTAGTAGCGAAGTCACTGTCGAGAAATTTCTCAATAGCGTGGAGTCAGAGAACCTTGGGGCCTCAGGCCTCAGTTTTGCCCAGTCAACCCCATACCTTAAGACGGGCCTGTACCTGGATGCTGGAAACCACGATATGAGGTGTTAAACCGTTAATAGACGACAGTAAATGTGGCGTTGTTGTCAGATTGTATCGCGGTGACAACTGTTTAATTAAATTTGATACGAGAGAACGAAACTTTCTTGTCTGTGAATCTAAATTGAATTCTAACGTGCATTAGGGAGAACACTAGATACGAATGCGCTTTATTATTGTGCTTGCAACATAAGTTATCCTAAAATATAATAAAAAACAGTTTACAGGAATCTAATCAGTATAATTTATTTGATTAATTAGAAATTAAACATAAATAAGTAAGTGAGGATATGCATTTACGGTGCTCATGTTTATGGATGTATAGCATGACCAAATGCAACATATATTTGAAGAGTGACATCTCAAAAGTTGAAATAATTTTCGGGCGAGCATGAAGAGATTTATGGATGCAGGAAAGTGAGGTCAAAATGCAAAATGCAAAAACAGAGTGATGTGGTGTTCTTTCCTCTCTGCTAACCCCTGCGGGATTGTTTTAGTAAAAAATTTGATGGAATAATATAAAAAGTTAGAACAATCAGGAAAGTTGTTTAGAAACGCGAAGAGAAAAGTATATCTCTGTGAGATATATACAAATGCTGTGATTTTATACTTTTATATCATAAAAATATAATATATATAGGGAATACCATCCCTATTCTACCACTATAATAAGGATAGTATTTCCATCAGTATTCTACCACTATACCTAGGCGTATTATACTAAGTTTATGAGTGAGGCCCAATTGTGTTGTATACATAAATAAGATTAAAAGTTAATCTAAAAATAATATTTATCTAATACAAAGTTAAATAATTGAGTAATAAAAATGAACTTTTTTTGTTTCAAAAATAAAGTATATCCAAATGCTTGCAGACTAGATTTTCTCCCTAGGGAGTTGTTCATATTTAAATTTGTTGCAACAGAGAGGGGAATATTGCTTCACAAAAGTCAAAAGATGGAAGAGTTGAGGAAATGTGGATGTTCAAACATGGGCAGAATGGTGAATGTTACACAGTGTGTAAAGTGGCCACGTAAACCTGCCAATGACAGGTCATAAGCCCTGTAAATGCCTAGATTTCCATATTCCCTTCTCAAAAATGTTTTCGCTCTCTGTTGAAATAAATTTGAACATTTCATATGAGTTTGTTTGTTATTTGTAACAAATAATCGCATAAAATATAATGAACTATTCTGATATTACACCAATTTTATTTTTCAAATTACCGATATCTTTTTTCAAGTGCACATTTGTGTTTGAAATTTCAATTGTGTTAGTGTATTTAGTATAATGATAGAAGTAGAAATTTAGTAGTAACCATAATATTTTATTCTATAGCAGCAATGATTGTAAATCAATATCCAGGTGATTCAAAGTGGTAAATTATGTACATACATTTTTCAATAAGTGGGTATTATTATAGCAATAGACTCCTTTATGGATGAGATCTGATCTCGCGGTATTTTGTGTGTCTAATTGATTACAGATCAGGGTTGGCGATAATTAGTATAACGTATATACGATAAAATATACTATAAAATTTAATGAAACCTAAGGTTTTTTAAATTTGGACAAATCACTTTTAAATGTTTGCTCCTCATATCTGTGTACCCAGGGACGTTAGAGGATAACTTCATTGGAATTAAAACATTTAAACAATTAGAAAACACTAAACAAGTTTTGACAAAGCGTGTCCTCAAAAAAAATTGTAACCTAGTCGATTCTTTATTCTTGGCCCTGCCTTAGACACATGTAAACAAACTAGTTTATACGACGCGACGCTGTGTTGTAGTCACGTATCATTTATAAAACAATGTTTGCTCCATTACGGGCCGATTTCGTAAAATTGATTGCCGAATCACGACTAAAAATCCAATTCCGAATTAACCGATTTGCCGCGATAAACTATTTATCGGTGAGAACCCAACTCGCCGGCGCAAGATGGCCGATTGAACGAATTGAATTGCAGTCATTCAGTCATCGTAATTTCAGTTACAGAGGCAAAAAATATACACGCGATATTAAAGAGCAGCTATTTAGGTAAAGTGTTTCATTTTGTGGCGTTTGCTGTAAATTTTATAGCTTTTTTCTACGACTACGTGATCCTTTGTATGGGAAGCGCGTGCGCGTGTGCACTCCGCTACGAATGGGATGTTTAAATCGGATTGTTTTTGTTTCGTTTAAAAAAACAATTACGTGTCATCGTAAATTGAATCCGGAAATGGAACGGAAAAGGTTTGATTTATTTTACTCCGATGGGTTTTATTATCAGTAGTAACGATTCGAATAAATTCACCGCTTTATTATTTTAATGTTCGGCGCACTTCTGTCTAGATTAGAAACGAATATTTTACGTTAATACGTGTGACGGTTCCTGCATTGCGGAGTGTATCGAGTTTTTTCGTTACTACAATTCGTCACTCGAGAATGAAAATATCCGATTTAAGATGAACGATAAACTGAATTTTGTCTGTAAAAAAAAGTAATTTGCGTAATGAAGGCATAATAAATTAAAGAGGCACTAGGAAAAACGCTCATTTCGATATTGGTGAAAGAGTCTGCGGCTACAGGTGAACCGCCTCATTCCAACTAAGACATCTGCGAGCACTACTGAGAGATTGCTCTAATCATGCTAATGGCCAATATACACCCGCCGCACTTCTCCCCCTCCCCTTTCCGTCCCTCCCGCCAACCCCCGGACACTTGTTACTTACCCAGATGAATTCTTCAAGTACCATAGCGGAAATGGAAAAATATTGGTGAACCATTGTCGTCAGTACTCAGTCGCTCGTGCGTTCCATTTCTAAAAGCAAAACAAAATGTCGGCCTCCGCGAATCGGCGATGTTCGGGCCGAGACGACGAAGTTTATAGGTTTCGCTGAAAACTTTTTAATGGATAAAAATGATAAACGTGTAATAGAGATTCCGGGAAACGACTTCATTGTTTTCGTGCAGTACTGATAACGTGTTACAAAATGCTTTAATTTAATGATGTCAGCGCCAGTAGAAATATACGGTTTAGTGACGTAAGATTCTGAAATCATGCACGACCTATAAAATGAATTGCTAATGATGTGAACATTATAAAAATACTATGTAGTTAAACTCAGTTCAAATCATCCAAAATATGTGTTTATTTTTGTTTTCATGGCCAATTTGCCATTTATGACGCCCCTGGGAAGAACGATCAATTACCTAACTAATACATTCAATAATACCCGTAATACATTCGTGTATATACTGACTCACTTAATGTTAGTTTTTCATATTTTAAGGTGTTATTTGAAAATACACTATGAAATTTAATTATTAAATTATGTTTGATATTTCGTTAGTAAGAAACTACAATGTACACGAAGGTAAATACAGTATTTTATTTTAATGAACGTAGCTAAGTAACGACATTTCATACACTGGTTTTACTACACCCGTTTTTCCTACTATCATCAGATTTATTTTAAAAAGTGCATAAAATATTCATAAAATTGTTGTGTATACTACTATTATTATGTTGACGTATATAATTTAATTTTTATTTGGTATTAACTTGGAACAAATTCCCCATGACAAAAACCCTTCAGGCGCCAGTAAATTAATAAAAGTTTGAAATAAAATTTCCCTTTTTATTTGCTGCCGATATTCAAAATATACAAAAAAGTAAATTAAAAGAATATTCTAAAAATGTTATTATTAGATACTGCCACAATGTGTACCTAGTGCCTACTGATATTTATTTATACGTTTCTGATTGCGTCCCTAGTAGGTGTGGAAAAGTTTTAGGGTTTAAATAGGGGAAGGAGTCTTGTTAACACTCCATTGACACTTGACACGGGAACCACTGGCATCGGGTTTACATTTGCCCACCATTCATTACTGACAGCACTTTGCTACTAAGGCTGATGAATAAGCTAATGCAGTAGATAGTGAGGTACTCGTATATTTAGCAACACAATGAGCACGAAACAGTAACTAACATGCACTTACATACGTGCATATACATAATATATACCATATACCTACTGGAATATGGAATAATTGGATGGGGATGTGCAAATGACACACTGATCAAACAAATAATAATTGCATAAAAAACTTTGATAAAAATTATCTTAAGAGTCCTAATCAGAACTAGCTCCCTCGGTATATTCGTAAATCTTAATGTAGCATATATAAAACAAATGTATGTAAAAGCTCTGTTACTATACGCACATAAACATTATTCTCTACCTTCCAAAACTTCTATCACAAATACAAGAGTTACTAGATACTCCACCCTCATGATGCAAAAACAATTAAAAATTAGTACAACCTTCGGTCAAAGAGGATTGGCTTACTACTCGGTTTAAGTGTACAATCTACTTCCATTATCCATAAGGACAATTAGTAAATACTTACAATATAAAATTACTATTAAGAAATGGATAGTTGAGGTGGGTTGCACACGGATCGATGAGTGGATCAAGCCAAATAGGTAAAATTTGTGTACTGTATATAAAATTTGGTCTACAGGTCTATATATAAATTGGCTATGTTTTTTATGATTATTTTAGTTTATATTGCTTATTAGGTTAATGATAATTAGGCTTAATAGATTAATTACGTTTGATTTTTATTAATGTGTTAACTTTGTTAAATAACTAATTTAAGGCATGTTTTACTTTTTGTAAAACGTTTCTCTCGGCACGGGACTCCCCAGTGAGGGAACATTGTTATGCATAAAAAAGAATACAAACATTGTAAAAGTATTAATAAATATATATATGATAAAGTAAGGCAGGCAAAACATTGTTATTTTAATCACAACGAATTTCAATAAAAATCAAAGTGCAGAAATTAATTTTGTCCTAGTGTGGACAGTTAAATATACCTTTAATACACAGAGATAAAAATTTGTAGGTTCTGTTTAAAATGTAACCGTTTTTATTAAGACTACAAAGATTTCAGGTGAAAATTGATTTCTGATATTTCAAAGCTTATCGTCATTAATGCGTAGTGAAACCACATTTATTTTTATTTTACTGTACAGGTGAAGACCAACAGATATTTGGATACGGATTTCAAAGTACCTATTTAAAAAATTCTTGATGTTTTTAAGAAATCGTGACTTAGACAAATAATAATTCACTTGATTGAGGGACATGGTAAGTCAAGACTTACGACATTTTACTGTAAACGTAATTAAAAGTACAGTCAGGAATACAAAATATTTAATAATTAGGTGTAATAAAATGATTTATTAAGCCAACACCGAAAGGACATCATTGTAAGACGTCACTCCCCACAATGGTACATAAAGAGTGTATTTTTTCTTTTACGTAATGGGAAACATTAAAATATGTACGAGTATATTAAATATGTATGAAATTGTATTTACTTTTTCCGAATAAACTATAAAACCTTAATTGGTTTACGTAATTATCTTATTTACTGTATATTACCACCCTGCTTAAATTTGAACCGTAAAATGATTAAAATTGTTATTCGAATGTTTTGAAATTCTTGTGAATTTCGAAAATTAACAGATGGCGCCAGTAAATGAAAAAGAAAAATCTCAATATTTTGATTTTATGATATAATTATTATGGTGGTCTCGAATAACCGAATGGATCCCAGCGTTTTCCTGAGTTTTTTCTTAGTAACCATTGAGTGATTTCCCACAATTATTCGACTTCCTAGACACACAAAAAAGCTTTGATCACACGATCATTACCACATAACTCATGTGCTCTTGGTCTGATCAAATCAAACTCTGGATTATCCGTAAATCCTTTATATATCATTTTAGCTGAACGTACAATCGGTACAATGTACGGCGTGATTTGTTTGCTTTGGTGACCGCCGAGCCTTGAACGGCGGACAGGTACTCGTCATAATGACTTCCTGGATGAGCTGATGACGAAGCTACGAGATACATTATCAACAATGATGAAAGCACAAAACAATATTTTTGAGGTAATTGTAGCGTCTAGATAAAATACAATTTTAGTAACTAATAATTTTTTGCGATGCAACTTTTACTTGCGTAGTTTTTATTTTATTTATTTTAACGTAACTAACAAGATAATTTACATAGTCCCATTTTTAAATTTTCATTAGTATATAATATATACGCATAACATAACTACCTATGTATAGTGAGGCATCAGAAGCCCATTTCCTTTAAAGTGGTGCATATTACTTTTAAGGTGCTTTTCGATTCCTTAGAGTTGCAAGAAAAAAATCCAGGAAAGATTTTCTTGTGGTATATTTTTTACAACTTTCTTCTACTACCCTTTTCCCCACCTGCTGACGAGCCTCTAAATGGAAGCTTAACGAGTTATTCCTTTTTTTTAATGGTTATAATCCTTTGTGTGCTATCTTAAACAGGTACAATTTTTTATTTAACAATAACTCTGCCAGTGGTAAATTAAAGTTGTACTTGACAAATAAAAATTATAATATTGGTAGTTCAAAGGACGTTAAAAAATAATTGGATTTAAGCTAATATTAGGATATTTATAATTATGTATGTACTATTTTCAGATCAAATAAATACATCAGATTACTATTAATAAAAATATCAATAGTAAGTGTTTTCTTGGACTTCAAAGACAAAACATTGATAAATAAAAACAGTGTAACTATAAGTGAAATGAAAGTATTTATTTTACTAACGCGAGTTGTATTTTTAAGGTAATTATGATTGTAGATGTGTGAATAATAAATAATAAAGGGCAGCGACTAATATGACCCATATGGATTATTTCCGAAACTCATTCTGACGGTCGAGTATGATTGAGCACTTAGATATTACAAAGTATTGTATTGTAAATAATAAAATAGAAAATAATGTACAAATGTAAACATTTTGATACCGGTACTAAATTTTTGCTAAGGGTCATCATAGTATACGTATTTTTAAACGAAAGTTAAGAGAATTTTGAGTATACTTCTTTGGTGGAATTTTCTTATCTTTTATTATATTTATTCATTTTTTAAACAATAATAAACAATACAAATAATGTGTCCTCGCAGGAGTGACTGTGTCTATATTTGTTTTTACCATAATTTTTTTTTTTTTTGTTGCAATTTGGTTTGAAAAATTAGTAACAAATCCGACGACGTACATAATAAACACATATTCAAGTCAAATAAAAAAACCTAATTTTTAGAAACAACACATTTAATGTGTAGATTTAAGACATGGTTGTCATTTTAAAAAATAATGTTCAATTTAAGGACAGATTGATATTTAGACAAAAACTGAATATTGTTTAATATGTAAGTCAAGGCATTTAAAAAGATTATGACATGCCACTGTCTGGTTTAAATGATAACTAAATGCACGGAATTGAGAGGAGTAAAAGTCATATTAATTTATATTTATTTATTTAAATGTAGTTTTCTATGAAAAAATTAATTAAAGATTTCGAAAAACTAAAGATATCGTAAATGTTTAAATTAATCGTTAAATTAAAAATACATTATGCGCTGTCGACTACTCACCATGTTATCAAAAAAATTGTATGCAGATTTTTTGTTTTTCGCACAGTAATTTCAACGTCATTATATCGATAAATCTCTTAATGTCTTTTCGTAATCGACGCGAGAAGAAATGATCAAACGGTGTTTCTTATGATGGCGTCTCTGCATTTTACGTTATCTATTAGTTGTTCTGAAACATCTTGAAAAATACAATAGGCCCAGCTTTATTGTGTTTGCGTTATCCAAGTTAAATCTTTGCATAACTGTTTGCAAATAATATAAATTTATAATTAGATTTGATCGGAAAAATAAATACTGTGAATATTCGATTAATTGAATAGATTGTACAATACAAAGAACGCAAAAAAAGGAATAACTCAATATTAATATACAGTGAGTAGCTGTAATAAATCAGTATGCAAGAGGTGAACTAGGAGCAACTTTAAATATGATGAAAATGAGTTACTACCGTGTCGAAACCATTTTTTTCCTATATTACTAGGTATTTACCTATTATTAATTATTAAATCTGCATTTTTTTTCCTATTTAGAAGTAACTCCTAATTTCGTTGATAACAGATCTTTTTTTATTGTAACTCCATACCACATTAGAGGTAAACAACATTAAATCCATTATAAAACTCCCACTCTACTAAATACGAACAATTTGGTTAATATAAAAAAATAACAGTAATAATTAAAAATAAAATAGAAAAAATGTGAGAAAAACCAAATTGGATAGCAATAAAAAAGAGACTGATATAAAATACACTTTTTTTATTTTTAAATTTTTAAACAATCGAATGTCCAAATACTTAAGATAGTATTAAATAAAAAAAATCATAAGTATATTACTAAAAATAAGGCTAGGATAAGACTGCCATTAAAAAAAAACAGAATCCCAAAATTTTATTATGTTTAAAGGTTTGAAAATGTATGAAGAGATGGCTGTTTGTATGAAGAATAAAGAGTTTGAATGAATTTAAAAAGAAATGTTATGTTTACTGTAAGATGATGTTAATAGAAACGTTAGTAAAGTTAGGGTAAATATTTGTTTATATACTATGGAATATAAGCTAACGTAAGAAATATATATTTTTTTAATAAAAAAAAACACCTTACTACTTATTTTTTACTAAATGTCATAAACTAGAGTTTGTTATTTCCTGATAAAAAAAATTTGCTACCGGTTTATAAAATTTTGTATGACAATAAACTCATGAAAATTAAAACCTGTTGTTGATGTATAGGCACCCTTTTAACGTTTCATTGTTTAAAAAAACATTGAATTGAATTATCCATGTAAAAAATATTTATGTGAAAAATACATAATACTTATTCTTTACTAATTACAGAAGACTGTTTTTTTCTATAGTGGAGAAAAAATCCTTTGGATTTACTGCTGTTTTCCCATACAACATTTGATGTTGTCCCATAAAGGTACTTTATGGGTGAACAAATTTATTTCTGTTTTAAGCTTTGAAAAAACCTAAAACCTAAAAACTAAAAAAAAAAATTGCATATTTAAGAACGCATAAAAAATAAAATATAAAAGAAAAATAAATTTACTTTCTTTGAAGTACATTAAAGATATAACCAGATGGTTGAAGCATAAAAAAATCACTAATTTGACTCTCCTGTAAAGTTGTGTTTTTGGGCTTACTGTAGTTTACCTTTCGCCTACAGAAATCTACGATAAATTATTATATGTAATATTATTTTTAAGATTTAATAAAACACATGAGAGGCATCATGTCCATCAGAAAAATATACTATTATTAAGATAGCAAAAACGATGGAAACACTGAAAAAAAAGAATACCATCTTGTGAAACCTTGGGATGCAATAAATTTATATGACTACAAAGTAACATTATGTTTAAACTAAATTATTAAAAATAACAAAATCTTTACATAAAAACAGGATATATTTAGTATTTAGTAAATAAAATAAATAACTATTGCATAACTGATGCATTGTTGACATGCATATTAGGAAAAAATATTAAGAACTTTAGTCCACAATAATAATAATAGCGTTAATTTCCGAGCTTTGGTATTTTATGTAGCTACTAAAAACAATCAAACAGGGCAAGCGCACATGAAGAAAACAATTACTGTGTATTTTTGATTTCTTATTGAAAATTTTTTGTTCAAGTCTTTTCGAAGCAAATACACTAAACTTTTTAATCCAAAATGTCTAATCTGCGCTTCGGTATTTTTAAGTTTCCGTTAAAAATAACAAAACAGTGTGGGCTCAAATTAAAACAAGCAACTGGCGTGAAGTGTGATACGGTGCAAGGATGTGTATAGGTATTCAATGCTCCTATAGTCGTGTGTGTCTAATCTGAAATTGATTTAAGACTTTTCCCGCCTTGAATGCACCACGGAAGGGGAACAAACCACGCGAAACAAATAAGAGAATTACTTTTGTGTAAATGAGTTAATATTGGAGCGGTCTGTGCCGACAGAACTTGTGGTGGTCATCAATCAAACCATATTGTACAGTGATACATCTGCTCCGTTCCATACCAACTCTGTAGTCTAAGTCTGGAACGAAGAGACTGCTAATAGTTTTTCCTTTTTTTTAAAGAAAACCCACAAATTGACCAGAATTATTCTCTAACGTTTAAAACAAATAAACTTGAAAACGGATTGTTCTTTTACATTGGCGTTGTAAACTATGAGTTCAAATGTTTTATGTTACATGGAAACATGAGGTTTCGTTAGATTTTTTATATTTTTTTTATTATAAAGAAGTTGCTTATTTATTTTTCCTTATATTAATTGCAAAAGCTATGTTCCTTCTCATTACTGTGACTATATTGTGAGGATCTGGTGGGATAATCGGCTGTGGCTTTGTTAAGCAACTTCTTCGCATTTTCTTTAAGAAGAGGAAACCAAAGAAAACTCATTCAAGGGAAGCCGGACTATTGACACAAATCAACAGATCGTCCGTTCCACTTTGAGAGTGTTTGGCATTTTGTGTCCTATTTTGATTGATTTCAATAATTACCTTTACTATAATAACCATGCATGATATAATCTCATGCGTCCTTATGACTTATGACTGTTATGATATCTTTAAGGTCCTCGTCCAGACTTCTACATCGCGCCTCTAGGCTGAAAACAGGCTTCACTTTAAGCTGAAAATGAGACAATGCATCAACAAATGAGGGACATCTTGGGGTGTCTCGTCATCACATGGACAGCTGATGATTTCTGAGAGCTTAAAACGGTGGTTTCGTTAGATTTAGAAAACTAACGCTCTCATTTCGTCTTTGGTTTAGTTATGTTAAGAAAACTAATGGTTATCAATTAATATTTTTTGATATTTTTATATGAATCTTAATATCAATAAGAATAAAAATCTATGAGGTGTTTTGAATAATTGCAAATTATAAATGCCAATAATCCGCTTTAATTAGAGTTTGATGAACAATAACTTTTTTTTGTCATTCCAGTAAATAAATATGTAATTAAAAAATACTGAGAAAAAATCAACACACTGATGAACTACGTAAATTTGCTGCTAGGGAATAAATACTGACATCTATAATATTTATGCAATTTTATCAGAAAAACAAATTTGATTAAGATATCCTTAACGAGCATTTATGATCCTTGTAAGCCTGCCGCTGACCTATTCAGCAGGAACTCTTCTGACATTGGAAAAAGCGAGAAATGTAGAGCTGCAAAGCGAGCAGCTAAAAGTCTCATGATGACTTTTAACGTGTCGCTGACCTGCGTGCCAGGCATTGCCCTAATACAATGCGAGAAAGACAACAGTCTGACACAGAACTGCATGGCAAGCAGCTAACAGTACTACGATCCCTGTAAACTAACCTATTTAGCATGCACGGCTAGAGCAGAATGAGCTAGTATAGAAAAAACACAAAAGACGTAATTGGAACCGAAAATAACCAAACGAATTCAACAATCATACGGCAGTTTTCGAACTGTTGAAAAATTGACGTTTTTGACGTGTTTGCAATTGGGAAACGAGTTTCATTGAATGCACAGAAATACGTACATTTCCCGAATCGCATGAATGATATTCAATTTGGCGGGTTAGAGCCTCAGTCCCAGCGTGCAGCGGTCAAATCGTTAACTTGCTTTAGGACATTTTGCAGGGATGGATTTAGAATTTCGAGTGAGGCAAAAAAGGCAACCTTGAAATCGTATTACATCCAAATTTTATCAAAACCAAATAGATACTAGACAGCATTTAGATACTGAATACCAATTTCCGATATGGAAAGTCAGGTATTAGAAACATTACTTCACCTCACTCCAATAGGAGCAATATTGCTGATGATTTAACTGTTAATTCGATACTATAGTATAGATAAATATATAAGTAGTGATTGAAATCTCAAACCAAAATGATTAAAATGCCGTGAAAAATAAACGCAGGAACTTATGTAAAAATCGCAAGCCTCTTCTGTACATGTTCCTGGCGCCTGCTATAGATATTTTGTTAAAAAGTCGTTTCATAATCCCAGATAAAATAAGGTGAAAAATACATTATGAAAGTAATAAAATGTTCACTGTAATTCAATCAAACATTGAGAATATTTCACGGAATGAGTCGCTTGTCTCCCTACAACTTTATAGTGCAAGTTTTGACTGACTAAAATAATTCTATGTATACATGAATTTTATTGTCAGTTCGGAGATAAACTTCGAGCTAGACGCACGTCAGTTTGAATCGTAATTTTTTTGAAAAATATAAGGCGGGATGTGGGACGGCGTAAGTACATACAATACCTAGCGTCGGCTGCCGGCTACTTGGCGTCTTGGGCCTTAATGTTATGATATCAACCATTCAGTTGAGTTAATATAAACGAGAGGGATGAATGAATGAAGGATAATAGAGCTCTATACTAATCTTGCAGTCCTGTCCAGCAGGCTTCCAGCTGCAGGCTCTCCGCTCCACGCTATTCAGAGCTGTTCACATATAAATATTGTATTATCGGGAACAAAACGAGACTGAACAATCATGGCAGCTATACAGAACCGTGGCTTATGGCGGACGTGGCCACAAATTATGCCGACGATAGAATGTGTACTCTGCAGTGAGAATTCCGGAGCATTGGTCTAATAAATTAAATATGTGTTACCTTTATTTTAATATTTTGTTAATTATCTTATGTATTCTGAAAAAATATTTTTTGAGACTGATTTAAAAAAAAGTCGCTATAAATATTGATATTAAAAATAGTGGTTTTTCTTTGTTGCTCTTATTGCGGTAATCGACTCATTAGAATAAAAATGGCTTTATTTATATAAATAATACTTAAAAACTAATTTTGTGATTTTGTGTGTTAAGTCATATACATATTAACTACATATTTGTAAAATCATTAAAATAAATTTAATATGCCGATCGTTTTAAGAAATAAATGATCAATTTTTTTAAAAGCTTATTTTTAAGCATTGACAAGGGAACAGGCATGTTCTGAAATCAAAGTTTATCCGTAATTATATTATTTTATTTATTTGTGTAACGAATATCTATACCACTGTTAGAAGGTGACTATTATTTAAGTAAATGAAAAAAAGAAATGAGGCAAATCGTCATGATCATAGAACAACGACGCATGTGATTTAATTCAACGTTACATGATAGCGGTTTAATGAAATTTTTTAACACTTTATGTCACAACTTTGTAAGTACAAAATATATCATTTGATACCTGGGTAAGTTATACATACTATATTTTTTCCAACCTGTATTATAAAACCCTTGTATAACTTTTCTAAGATCGAATATTAAAAAAAGTCAATGTCGCATTTTGCGCACACCCGTCGTTGTTCTACGATCTACGAAATATTATATAATTAGTTTGTAACCATCTATAAATTTAGTTCATTCCTAATTCTGTCTTAAACATCTCTCTGAAGCAAACAACTGGTCACAGTTTGTTTGAAAATGTTTATATTGAATACCAACATTTTTTTATCAACTCAGGCCTTATATTCGCTTAATTAAATAAAAAAGTTAGTAATAGAAACTGATAAACAGTATATTAATATGTAGATGTTACGTAGGTAGGTAATCGTACTGTTATAATGTATTTTAATGAAGATTCAAACCATCGGAGGATCGCTTTCTGCGAACAAAACGTTTTGGGTTGAGCACCCATTGAAAGCCTTTGCCTCTCCGGCAGATTGCATACGGTCGCATACATTGTTAGCATCCCATACACTGGATACATACATCATACACTCCGTGCACTATCGTCGCATGGCTAAAGGCTTGCGCCTAAAATAAACTGAGCCTAACGGCCTAGGTATAATTTCATTGTGTTGAACGCTAGCCGCTGAGCCGTAGGCCACCAGAGCTTTTGTGGACAGATTGGTCCATCAAGTCGATGGCTATGAATGGGCTCTATATCGAAGGTGCATGAGACAAATGGTTGAAGTGCACATTAAAGAGGTGTTCGTAAGAAGGACCGATAAAGTTAAACATTATTAGATTAAGTCTCTCTACTGACATTTCTCGGTGGAACTCTGTTATTATTATAATTAATTTACTTTAACTTTTTTATTATACCTTCTCTAATGTTTTCTAAATTTCTAACTTTCCTAACTAATTTCACATCTTTTTTTTGTAAAGTTTGTGTTTTATTTTTATGTTTGTTAGAATGAATTTGATTCTTTTTTGTAAATACCCCTTGGGCGTTAATGAACTAAATAAATAAATAATATTATGAATAAAATATTTTATTCAGTTTGACCACTATAAATTTTAAATTGTTCAAACATTTTTCCTAGCTTGATGTTGATTGGTTTAGTATTAATATTATAACCAATACCTGTTTACTAACTAGTTAATTAACTTTTTTGCTGACGATGTTTTTGTTATTACTTATTACTTATTGAACTAGGTCATTTTGTAACAAAATGTACATTTTGACTGGATTATTAATGAAAAAAAATTGTAGGCTATTCAAATTCTAGTCTATTTAAAATTTTCATTGCAAATTGTTTACTGAAAATGTTTCTTTTATTATTAAAAATATCATACTGGCAAGCACCATAATGATGTAACGGGATCAATTTGTAAAAATGCATCGAAGTTTATTAATTTAAAGAGACGATATTACGTTTAAAAAAATATATTCTGTGACAATCATCCCAAGGTCTCATTAAATATCGGCAAAAAAGTAATGTTAATAATGTAAATCAATATTTTAATTAAAACCCTTTCAATGATATTAAAAAACGTTTGCTAAAAGTTTAATTAATATATGTTTCATTAAGTTGGGACAATAATAAAATAGTTTTAAATCTAGTAAAGAAAATGAAGTTGTATTGCAAATAAATGGAAGATTTATGATTACCGCAGAATGGTGAATGTAACAAAGCAAGTAAAGTGCTACATTAAATTCATCAATGATAGGACTAAAGTCATACGCGTTGTAAATGTATATCTATTTTCTTTTCCACGTATGCTCCTAAAGAGGAGCATGTGGACATCACCAGTTGCCTTCAGGAGACCCTATCGCTAGCCAGCATTCTCGTCTCCTCCCTCGTCAATCCCGCCTCCCTACGGAGCCCGCAGGTGTGAAGAAGAGGCAACTTGGGTTAAAACTCTCCTGAAGCATCCGCAGCACCGCCGCATTTTTAAGAAGCTCGTTAAAAGAGGTTGCTGCGCCCGCTCACGGAATTCAATGCTTGTTACAAAATTAAACCACCTGATACATAATATTTTTATACGTCTAGACTTCTATATTACCTTCTCAAAAATGTTCTCGATCTATGTTTCATATATTAATGGAAGAAATGAAGAAAATATCACAATACATGTATGCAAGAGTTGCGTGTCACTTAATAAGCCGTGAGAGGGGTTCTTTGCCTTGTTTGCATGAATATGTGAACGTGACACTTACACACGTTTATTGTTTACACGTTATTGTTTCGCGAAGTAAAGATTTTGTTTCCTTTCTTGACCTCGATGCATTCTGGAGAACAAACGATACTTAAATAAACTATAGCATGCAGAACTATAAAATACAAAGTAATTTAACAGTGCACGGCCGAAGTCTGGAATGAGTATTGTATATCTACCTTCAGAAGGTACTCGCTTCACTATCAGCGCGTGTACACCGCTGGAGCTTAGTATTGCCATAATAATGGAGTACCGATTTCGACAAATTGCATTGAAAATGGTGTTTACTTTCCATTACGGCCTGAAGTGTCGACAGCGATATGCGGCAACCCTTTCGGTGTGTGAGTGGGCGGGAAAGCTTTGTGTCGAAAAGGCGGGAAAATCTATGCGTAGAAAACGCTTGACAATTTTTCTGCGCAATTCTGTTTGCAGGTTCACACCGCTATCACTATTGAGATTTGTTATTTTTTAAATTAAAATTTCATCATAAATAACAGAAAAACTGACCACGTTAAAAGTACCTAATAAGAAAATGACCTGGTACATAATAACACAAAATAATAAAACTAGGTATCAACATTATACTCGTAGTGCAATATAACATTAAAAAATATTTACGTATTTTATTATAAATCAAAAAGCGTGCATAAATTTAAAGAATTATACATGTATGTAGTATGAATAGCTAAACTATTAGGTAAAAATCCCAAAACTAAAATCGAGTGGAAATAAGTACGCATGTCTTGGAGTTTACTGGTTTGCGCATTTGCTTACTATCCCTGTGGTCCTGGGTTCGATTCTCGACAAGGTCGACGTAAAATATTTTGATTTTTTACTACAACATTTCATGGTTCCAGGAGTAATGACTGAAGCGTGAGATTGATCATCTTAATATATGTTTGTATTTTACATGAGTATTTGAGAAAAATATTAAGTGCATTACAAATGAACACTGATGCGCTGTAATTGGTAAAATAATGGTAGAATAACCCAATAAGAAATATGAGAATTTGGAAACAATACCATTGAATTGATTCCAGTATTTAAGTGTCCATTTTATTTTTTTTAATTTCACAATTGATGCAAAATGTCTTTCAAACATAAACAATTTAATCACATCTGAGCTGGGATGAAGCGAGGCAGGTATTCCTTAAGCCGACGCTGTTAAATCAAAATTTCACCTGTCACATCGAACTGGGCAGAATTAAAGGATTTCCTTCTTCTGAAGCAGGTATGGACTGGTGTATCGAGATATCCCGTGATTGAAAACAGCCGTCAGAATTTTTTTTCTCAAATTTGAATCCGGCTGGGATAATATTTGAACGGGAAATTCAGTTTTGCATTGCAAGATCGGCGGGCCGGTCGCGGCGCTAACAATGCGACAATTACGCTTCGGTCAACACGCCCGGACCCGCTATACTTCCGGGCCGCAGTGGGCCGCCATAGGCCGGACGGCCGCGGCCGGGTACCTTAACTGCATACGCACATTAATTTAGATTACTTTGTGAGGTCCCGAGTAAACAGCGCCGTGCGAGAGGAATAAAGCGTGGAAAATCGTGCGAAGGAAGGGGGAAGATTAAACAATCTCATTTAATCCTAATAAAATTGCACCGCTTTTAAAATTCAACGCTGAAATCTCGACGTTCATCGTGTTGGGATCTCTGTCGAGAACTATGTAATTATTTATTTTTATCAATTGAGTTGTAACACGTATTGAAATGTGTCGGTACCTCGTGCGTTTGCGTAGTTTAGATACACGAAACCCGCAAAGGAACGCTTTCTTCACCATCTGAACTCCGAGGAGTTAGCATTGAGCCTGGCAACCGACTTGCAGCCCGACAACAGCCGAAAAATAGTAGAGAAGCCTAGTACTGAAATACAAGACTACTTTAACGCAATTTAAAAAATTAAATCTGACACTGGCCCCTCTCGATCTAAGGCACAGAATTATATAAAATCATGATTGGCAACCCCTGCAATCGCTTGTAAATACCACAAGAATTCGTGTGGTCTCCCACCAGTCTGAAGATGTTATGTTTGTCACGACAAAACCCGGCCTTTGGTGAACAATTTGAAATTCAATTCTGTAGCTATGAATTGAAATTTTCGATTTGCTTTGTTTTATTTTTTATCTTGTTTTGTTTACTTATTATTTATTTTTGACACTATTTATATTTTGTTTTTTATTTTCCTATACATTAAATATATTCAAGTAAATTACTATTCTTTAATTTTAATTGTATAAGTTTTCTTGTGATAATTGTTTTTTTTTTTTCTTTAAACTATTTTTATCTGGTTTTGTCGAGTTTTTTTCTTCTTAATAATATTTTTCAAAGCATCAAAAAAAAATATACACGATAATTATTTTATACGTATACAGTATTATGTCTGCACTCTTTTTATTTGATTATGAATTAAAACCAATGTCTGAGCACCCGATGACAAACTATCAATAAATAGTTTATCGGGACAAAATATATTTTAATACTTTTTCTTTATAATGTATCAATATTGTAATAATGTGTATATTTTATTGAATACAGACTCTATGATGAAAAAAAAGTGGTTTAAACTAAAAAAATGTATTTTTCTTATAATTACGTATGGATATGTTAGAGCCTAGATGGATTAAATTTGTCGGACTTTTGACTCAGTCGGAATCATTATTTCCTTGACAAAAGGAAAAGAAACATTATTCACAAAGTTATACCATTTCCTGCCCGCGGGTATGCAGAGGGAGAGAGAAGTGCCGGGGCGGGGGAGTAAATGTAAGAATAGTAATCCTGAGAGATTTTGAAGGCCAGCGGTTCTCGGAATCTCTCTAAAAGTAAATTAGGGACGGTAAGAAAGTCTCGAGATTTAACGAGCTAGATGGAGGGCTGTGGATGGCGGTGGGCAACGCGAGCGAACAGCGAGTATTGCCGAGTACGGTCCCGCGTGGTATAATTTACAGAGCGGTTAAACTAACACCTTTTGCGCGATAAAGAACAGATTTTACATCATATTTGCCGATGAACCGCGAAGAAGTCTGAATGTACATTTGTACGCGTCGTGTTAAAGTATGAATGTACGACATGTACGTGCGTAGTGACGTTACAAGCTCGAAGGGTGTTTTTCCTATATTACGTGTACGATGTACAATATGTCCACACCTCTCGAAAATGGAAGAAAAACGTATGGTAACTTGCTTATTGAGTTTAATTATTTACAATACAATTTTTTCAGCTGTCTCGAGTTGCAAAACTGAATGCCACATAATATCAATTTATGTTTTTTAAAATAAAATAAATACAAACAACTAAGTATATACTCTCTTCATAGTGTAGTGTTATTTTTTTATATATTTTTATTTTGTTAATCTTTCTTTTAATTTTTGTATAAAATTGTAAGATTCAATAGGTCCATGTATTTATAATTTTATCAAACTGAACGGTTTGGGTAGGTAGGAAGAAATTGCCTTAAGGCAATATGCCCACCCTTATATGTATATATATATATATTGTGTATATATATATATTGTGTATATATATATATTGTGTATATATATATATATATATTGTGTATATATATATATATATTGTGTATATATATATATATATATATATATATATATATATATATAGTTGGATAACTTATATAACGCCATTTTTGTGAAAATCACCTAAAGGGCGCTGTACAATCAATAAATATCCCAGTGCGTCTTGCAGCTACAGAGCGCATGGACGGTTGGGATTCTAGTTCCTCGTTTTTGATTAAGATTAATCAAAAATTATAACAGATAGGAGCTAGATTACAGGACGTCTTGCAGCTACAGAGCGCATAGATAGTTAGAAATTAAGCAAATAAATTTAGTGTATTAATGATATTTCAAAAAATATATATATTAATAATATGAATAATAAAAAGAAGTTAGATTACAACACATCTTGCAGCTACCAAGCGCATAGACGTATACAAAGTGTCAAATAAATAAATAAATATTTTATTTAAAAAAAGTGTTTTTATTTAAAAACAATAAATTGTAATCCCCAAACACCAAACTGTAACAACTTACCTCGTTACTAGAAGAGTTTTTAACGCAGTTTTTTCAGTTTTAACCGATTTTCTCATTGATCCCGACTATTTTTTCCTGTTATTTTGTTTAGATTTTATAGTGTATAAAATTAGCAACTTTAAAACATAAAGTTGGTTGAGGTAGGTCTACTTTAGACTGAGATTTAATAGGTAATGTAAAAACTGCACTATATTTGTTTTTTTATCGTTATTATTATTTTTGTGTTTCTGATCCAATAAAATATTTGTGATGAATCAGAAATTTTAAGCGGGAAATATGCGTATAATAATAACAAACAAAATTAACAAGCGAATAGATTTCTTGGTACCTACACTCTACACTACGCACACAGATGCGTTTCTACTATCATCTTCCAGGGAACAGCCAAATGTGAACCAAGTGTTTTTACAGTTATTTACTAGGAAAAAGACAATAGATCCTGTTTACTGCATACCAAAATAAAGCAGGGACGAGTTTGAGTTTGAGTATCGTCTATTGTCTCGTTAACCTTAATAATAAGGAATGCTATCTTTGTTTAGTTTTTTATATTTTACTTTTTGTGCTGTTACATGTTCACTTAATTGCCATACTAACTAGTTCTTTGCTCAATGTATTATTATTGCGATTTTTAAAATTATTTTTTATTATTAACTTTTTAAAATCATTCTTATGTTGTTGAAATTCCATTTGTCGATGCGTTTTGAAGCTGCAAGACTTTTTGTGATGTTAACTATCATATTATTTTTATCATATTATGTAAATGTTATCAACTATCAAATATCTAAATTTAGTAAATGGGGTCTAGAATTTCAACCATCCATGCGCTCAGTAGCTGCAAGACTTGTTGCTATCTAACTCCTAATTTTATAAATTTGCTTTTTATTTCGTTTTCGAAATATCACTTAAACTCTAAACTTCATTGTCAAATAATTAAAAAAAAAAAATTGTGAATAGGGGCTAGATTTCTTATTGTCCACGCGCTCTGTAGCTGCAAGACGTTCTGTTATCTAGCTCATATATATCGTAATTGTAATATATCATAATTGGAGACGAGGAACTAGAATCCTAACCGTCCACATTATTATTATTATTATTATTATGATATTCTCATGTGTCTGTGTCAACTTATTGCTCGTCCCAACTCAACACAGGACTTTAAGTCCCATGGAGTTGGAACTTAATAATGCGTGATAAACTGTCTTTAAGGAAATAAATAAATGAAAATATGTATATATTTGCACAACAATCATTGCTTTATTCACAAATGCTTGGAAAAATAACAAGATTATCCCTGTTTTAGCCAAATGTCTACATGCAGTGCAGACTGTAAAGTACCCACTAAATATCGCATGTTATTGCAAGCTTATTTCAATACGTTGGAGTCTCAATCCATTATTTGAGATGTGACATTTACAAAAGGCCGTGTCACCACAGTGTATAATACTTGTCCCGGTGTATGACGAGAGACGGTTCGGTCGGTCCAAAGGACGGCGGCACCTTTGATTTAACTTGAGATAAGTAGGTGCGTTTATGAAAAAACGAAGCGGTGTACTGCGACCGAAGAACTATTTATATTTGAACGTAGTTATGCAGAAAGCACCCAGCGGAAGAAAAGTGAAACTAAGATAATAGCACTTTCGTAAAAATAGTGAATAATCAAATCTCTACTCTAGGATTACTCGATTTAATAAACTCTTCTATATAAATGTATCTACAACTAACTACAGTGCGCACTCGCCTATGAGGAGAATTCATGTGTTTGCAAACGAATACGCAAATGATATAGATATATTTAACCCTTATACTGCTAAACAACGATATATCGTTGTTGTTAATCCCTATCATAAAGTTCCAACTAGACTGATGCTGACGTCATAATCCCCAAAAGGGTAAATGAATTCGGGAACTGCTTGTTGCACTTAACCGTCAGTGGTATAAAACATTTTCAAAACATAAAAATGACTTATTCGACGGGTTATTATTTAGTTTCGTACCTATTTCAGCCCTACGGAAAATTTTATACAAAAAATGTTTTCTTACGTGCTGTAAAAATTTAAGCATTAAATTGTACGGCAAAGTTTCTTGAAAATGAATAAAAAATCATTAAAAATATTTTAATGAAAACGAACAACTTTGAACGACGTCACTTGTTCATATGAATCAATCAATGATAAGAGGGTTGTGTAAGATTTCCGGTTTGCTAATCGTCAATGGACCAATCAACAGAACTAACCGAGAAAAAGCGGAAGAGAACTTGCGACGTCACACGCGGATTAATGTGAGAAATACAAAACTTTAAAATATCGTAGCGCTGATAATACGATACATAAAAATTGAAAAAAAAAGCTTTGTCTATTAACATTTTTTTTTTAAAAACCTCTAAACATCCTCATTATAAATTTACTTATGTTGTTTAAATTCGCAGTGCTTTTAAGAAAAGAGAAACGACTAAACACGGGAAACTTCTAGCTAGTCGGGACCTGAAACTGAACTTTTTTACATTCCAAAAACAGTGAAATAAAAAATAAATCAATGTTAATAGTTAGATTTTTAATCACTTATATGATATTTGAGGAAAATAATTATATTTGGTGTTTTCCCCGCTATTAAACCCGAGTCAGTGATTCCGAAAATATTGATGTACTTCCGTAATGAATAACTAATTGAATACTTTACCTTTAATATAATAATTCTTATCTAGTGAGGTCCCTATATCACCGGAAAACCCCATAATTAAGAATATAAACATATAAGTAAAGAGCCATAAAACATAAAAATAATTCACCATGGAACCTAATGATTGTCAATTAGGACGTTTGAATATAAAAAAAATCATTTGTTAATTTATTATAATGGGTACCCACAGTAATGGGAAATCAAAATGTTTTAGCTGTTCATTAGGTAGTAATTATTACTCTACTAACAAAACGTAATTATTACCATACAAACTCTATTCTACAAACAAAACGTAAATGAGGTATATCAGCTCGATATTGATCCAAAAATACTTCAGAAAAAGCTTCTTCGATTTCGTGCTCTTCGTAAGAGTCATATTATAAATTATTATCACAACCACTTAAAAAAATATCGTTATTGTCATATTCACTTTCGGAATAGGTTGAGCTGCTAATCCTCCGAGTTTCTCGGTGAGGTACTATTATTTCTTTATCACTTTCACTATCCGTTATCATTTTGAATTATATATTTTGTAAATTTATTCATAATAAAAAGGACGCTTTGCAGAGTTAAATTGTTAATTAGAGTAACAAAGTAAGATTAAAAATATATATAAATGTAAAAAATATGTAATTTACCTCAGCTGTTTGTAATTTCGGCAACTGTTGTCTATCTCGCTCAGTCCATTATGCGTGAACTAGCTATTATCGAAACGGAATATTTTTCTTAGAAGAAATATCAATTTGTGAGACAGTTGTACAAAAACATATTTTTTAAAAATTTAAATTATATTATAACAACTACCAAGAAATAATATCACTTCTTTGTACATTTACCGGTTACCTTTAGGTTTCAATCTAAATAACTCCCTACAAACATTTAGACATACTCAAAATATTGTTGATTAAAATAACTTGCATAAAAAATTTGAAGTAATTTTAGGCATTACCTAGGAGGTGAAATAATTTATCCAGATGAAACTTACCGACATCAATAAAGGTTTCAGCTCTTTTAGTTTGCAAAAGTCAACAGATGGAAGAGTTGAGGTAATGTAAAAATAATCATGAATATGTATGTGTAGACATACCCAGAATAGTGAATATCTCGCAGTGTGTAAAGTGGTAATTTAAACCAGCCAATGACAGATCATAAGTCCTGTAAATGCCTAGACTTCCATATTCCCTTGGCAAAAATGTTTTTCCTCTCTGTTGCAACAAATTTCAAGATATATTTTACTCAATTTTTGTTTAAATGCATTGATGGAAGTGGTAGGTTTGATAATTTATAACAGAGCACTTTGCTCCGCAATTAACAAAAAAACTATAATAATTATTTCGTTTCAATAATAACAATGCGCCTTGAGATTGCAGTACGAGATCAGTTTGTTTGTTTTTATTTTCAATTAAGAAAGGGTTTACAACCGCTGTACGAAAATTGTCTATTTGCGGCACGAGTTGTCCATCTTGCTCACTCCATTAGGCTTGAATTAGATATTTATGAAATGGAAGATTTTTCTTGGAATTGCTATTAATTGATAAAACAGTAGTGTGTTTGGAAAACAACGTATTCGATAAAATATTTTTGAAATGTATAAATAAGAGGATTTCTGATTAGATTCTTGAAAAACTGCGTAGCAGCGTAAGGGTTAATACAACACTTTTAAATGGCACATCCTGATACGGCGGCGTTACTTGTAGACTGCGTCGCAGTGTCTACAGCGCATACTTCTGCGCACTCCGGTCCTGCGCCGCCGCTGTCGGCGCGTGTAGCCGAGTCGACTATGGTACCTGCGCCGGTAATAAACGAGAAGCGCAAAATTAATACTCGCTCAGTTGGAAAAAAATCCACAAACGTAATGTCTGCGATCTCGCGGAAGGATAGCAGCGTACCGGAGCGACCGGGGAAGGTAATGACTGAGGTTGCCCCGATCCCCAGTTGTTCGTATTCACTACTAGTCACTGCTCCTGCCGCTGCCACTGCTCCTGTCGCTGCCACTGCTCTTGCCGCCGCCGCTGTTCCTGTTGCCACTGCTGTTGTAAATCCAGCAGTGACACCGCCATCTTCAACCCGCGACGCCACAGAGTGGAAAACAGTGAAAAATAAAAAACGTGTCTTCATTCGTGGTAGCATTGGAAGACGAACTGAGCAGGATTTAAAATTTTATCATTTTTATCCTTTTCACAAGGACACCACGAGTGAAGACATGTTAAAATATTTGAATTCTTTTGTAAGTACCGCTTCATTTAATATTGCAAAAATTAAAGCACGGGGTGATTATTCGTCGTTTAAAATCGGTATTCCAAAAGGAATAACGGACATAGTTTTGAAACCGGAAAATTGGCCACGCAAATCTTTTATTAAAGAGTGGGAAGACAAGCGAGATCCTCCGCGTCTTCCAAATATCAAATGACTCTTTCGTGATGCATCAAATAAAAAGCTGCATTTTTATTACCAGAATACTCGCGGTTTAAAGACGAAGTGTGTAGAGTTCTACAACAATGTCGCAGCTGGCGATCATGACGTCATCGCGTTAACCGAAACGTGGTTAAATGATACCGTCTTTGATTCCGAGATTTTTGATAGTAATTTTACAGTTGTGAGAAGAGACCGGTATGGCCACAGGCAGGGTGGGGGGTGTTTATTGGCAGTGAGAAATAGAGAAAACTTGCGAGTCGAGCGGTTTTCTATATTGGAAACTACCAATGAAGATCTTTGGGTAAAACTAACATACGCTCTTGAAATTACTTTTATTTGTGTACTTTACTTTCCTCCGGCGAGTGAGGCTAACACATATCGATTATTTTTCGACAGGGTTTTGTCCAGTTTAGATTTGTTTCAGAACAGAAGCGTCATTATATTGGGGGATTTCAATTTACCTTCAGCGAGCAACATTGAAGGTATAGAGGCTGATCTAACTTTTTTGTGCTCATTGTTGAAACTTTCCCAGTGTAATGATGTTTTGAATTCTAGAGATAGGATTCTGGACTTAATACTTGCCGGGAAAGAAGTTGATGTGTTTCGGTCATTGTCACCTCTAACAAGAGAAGACAATTATCATCCCGCGCTTGAATTTTGTATCAGTGTGTCGATTAATCGTCCCCATCGAACTGAAGTTCCCACGGAAGGCACAGTCAGTTGGAGAGGCTGGAACTTCAATAAGGGCAATTTTGACCAGCTATGCTTTTTAATGGCCAGTATCGACTGGAATGAGGTATACGACACATTGGATGTAAATGAGGCGGTGCAAAACTTTTATTGTATTGTTGAAGGAGTACTTGATTCTTGTTTTCCTAGAAGGTCTCAGACAACTGGAAGAAGGCGATATCCAAGGTGGTTTTCTGGGGCTATTATTAGGGATATTCAGGTTAAGCATTCCTACCATAAAAGATGGAAAGCTGCGGGCTGTCAGAATGATTATGAAATGTTTGGTAGATTAAGATCTAGCGTTAAACGTGACATTCGATCAGCGTACCGGTCATTTATTTCCAATATGGAAAACAATATTCTCAAAAATACAAATTGTTTTTGGGATTTTATTAAATCTCAAAAGGCAAACGGCGGGAATATTGACACCATGACATGGGGTGATCGAACTGTTCGGGGCGCAGATATTGCGGAAGCGTTCGCAGGTCACTTCAAAAATGTATACAGTAGTGAACCTCCGCTTCTTGACGTTAACGCTGCTAAGCGGTGTACTACGCAAAACGGTGCACAATCTATTGTTATTCCAAATATCAATGAGAAAGACGTAGCTACGATCATAGATAGATTGAATAATACCAATTCTCTTGGCCCAGATTTTTTACCGACGTTCTTTTTTAAAGGATGCGTAGATTTTTTAAAGGGGCCGCTTTGTTTTTTATTTAATTTGTCATTAAATACAGGAGTCTTTCCAGAAATTTGGAAGATATCTAAAGTTACTCCTATACACAAGAGTGGCTCTAAGTCATCCGTAGAAAACTATAGACCTGTAGCTGTACTTTCAGCGCCAGCTAAGGTATTTGAAATTTTAATAAGTAAAATCATCGCTTCTCGAGTCGAGCCATTTATAATAGATGAACAGCATGGGTTCAGGAAGGGTCGCTCGGTTGAAACAAATTTAATGATATTTACAGACTATATTACGGCTGCATTAGATGCAGGACATCAGGTTGACTGTTCATATAATGACTTTGCCAAAGCCTTTGATACAGTCGATCATGATGTTATGTTAAACAAGCTGAGTGAGATCGGTTTCTCGGATGGAATGCTAAAATTAATGGCGAGTTACCTCCGAAACCGAAATCAATACGTTTCACATGGCTTGTTTGCATCAAAAATTTTTAATACTTACTCAGGTGTTCCCCAGGGATCCAACTTGGGTCCATTACTGTTCTCTATTTTTATCAATAATATTAAAAAAGTTGTAGTCAAATCGCGTTTTTTATTATTCGCGGATGACTTGAAACTATTTTTGAGGGTTAAAACTTTGGATGATTTTCGTTCTCTCCAAACGGATATATTAAACGTATCTGAATGGGGAAGACGAAATAAATTATTGTTCAATATTTCAAAATGCTCAGTTATGTCTTTCACCAGGGCCCACAAAACGCTATTCTTCCGCTATAGAATGAATGACCAGAATCTTATGCGGATTGCGAAGGTTAAAGATCTAGGCATCACTTTTGTGAGTTCCCTGACATTTCATGATCAGATCGAAACAGTTTGTAGTAGTTCATTGAAGATGTTAGGATTCGTCTTGCGTACTGCTAGGGTTTTTGGTAGTACACGAGTACTGAGAATTCTTTATAACTCGTTGGTGCGAAGTAGACTCAAGAGTGGCTCGATGATTTGGGGACCGTGTGAGTTGAAGTACTCTCTTATGGTGGAGAGGGTTCAGAAGAAATTTCTTCGGTTTCTCTACATGAGGGAGTGCGGATATTATCCATGGCTTTATCCCACTGAGTTTCTCCAGGGTATGCTTGGTTACAGCAGTTTGAAGACTAGAAGGAATGTGTATTTAACAACGCACTTCTTTCGATTGTTGCGCGGTATTATTGACAACCCTGAAATTATGCGGAGCATTAGCTTTTATGTTCCTGATAATTACCTTAGACAGCGTCAACATAGACTGTTTCACATTCCAATATACAGGACCAACCTGCCAATGGTTATGCCTGTTGGAAGGGCTATCTCTATGTTGAACAATATCACTTTGGACATTGACATTTTTCACGTCTCTGAGGGAGTTTTTCGTTACAAGATTCTCTTACTTTTTTAACATATTATTCTTTGGATATTATGTATACTAATGTGTTTTTTTTTACATATACCTAATTTTACCTAATTATTTATATATGTATGAATTAAGATATTGTATTTTGTAATGTACATATATATGAATAAATAAATGATAAATGATAAATGATAAATGAAAAATGATAAAATCGGGTTGTGGTCCTGTGGCTAGTGTCTCAGACTCACGGACCAAAGGTCTGTGGTTCGAATCCCACTTTACCCCAACTTGATTCCCATTTTCTAATAGTGAGTTATTTACGATTCGTTGAAAATGGCCCCTTGAAATTAAATATTTGGGTAAATCATAAGAACGCAAATATTTCTTTAAAAAAAAAAAAAAAAGAATTTTAAAAGACAGTGTATCAATTTATTATCTCGAAATTTAAATTCGTAAATAATACTATGTTGTTTTATATTGTATACCTTTTGTTAACTTATATCTGTATTCTTAATTATTATTTTTCTACATTCTTCTAATTTTAAGATTATTTTAATATAACCGATGGGAAAAAATGAACTTCTGTTCTCTCTACTGGAATATATGTATGTATGTATGTACTATATGTAAGATAAGTTTTATTTATTTTTATTTTCTTTTACTTATTAGTTCATTTTCAACTTTTTGCTACTTTTGTGTAAAATATGTCTGTTCTTTATATATAAATATATGTAAAACATGTAAAAGCCTACAAGGCGTATAAATAAATAAATAATAAAATAAAATAAAATAAAAATCTACACAACAGTTAGAATGATTTTTACTTTGACAAATGATAAATATTGCGTACATTCATTTTTTCATAATATAAAAAAGAATTCAATTATGTATTTGACAAGTTTTAATCTTCTTTAAAGTCTGGCTGACCACACAATCTAATAGCCCCGCCACACTATGCTCCTTGCGCTGCTCCTCACTTTGCTCCTCGCGCTGCCGCCCTCTCGTCCGATGTTGCCCTCTCCGCTCACACACCGCTCTACTCGCGCAATTAATCGCAGCGCTCCGCACTTGTCATTTGTCTTTGTTATACAATGGACTATGAAACTGTGGCAGCGTGCGTGCTATGCATTTTTAGTACAGCGAATTATATCAAAGTCATACAAAGAAATATACATCATTCAAAAATGACGCATGCGTTTTGTGTGAGCACTCGATGCGTATTGCGACCGCGCGATTATGTGGCCAACCACTCGCGCTCATATTGCCGGTCTTTTGACTCGCGCTCAAAAACAACAAAATAGGGAGCGGTGGGCACGACGAGGAGCATGACGTTGCGGCATGACGAGTAATGTTGCCACATTACGTTTCTGCCTCCTTTCTCGCTACTTCCCATGCCACTCGTCGAGTGGGTGGCAGGCTCATAATATAAAAAAAAAATGCAGAAAACAGGGAGCCCTAGTAAAACTCTGATGAACCTATGTTGTGTCATAATGTATTGAACATATCTTTTTGCATAAATTTGTTGCACAGAGAAGGAAAACATTTTTGAGAAGGGATATGGAAATCTAGGCATTTACAGGGCCTATGACCTGTCATTAGTTGGTTTAAGTAGTTACTTTAAACACTGAGTAACATTCACCATTATGCCCATGTTTAAACATACACATTTCATCAACTCTTCTAGCCCTGTATATGCTTAAGATTTCCATATTCGCCTCTTAGAAATGTTTTCCCTCTCTGTTGCAACAAATTTAGATGATGAATCTAAATGACTCCCTAGGGAGGAAATCCACCCTGTCTGCAAACAATTGGACATTCTCAAGACATTTTTGATATTATTTTATATTAGGGTACTTAATTGTTATTTCATTTGTTGTAATAACTTTCAAAATAATTTCATTACGAAGTAAAGGAATTTTGGTGATTTTTTTAAATCTGGCAAATCACATAACCTAAAATATGCATTTTGCAGAAAGAAGCCAGATTGAATACTGAATGACTCCCTAAACATTGAAACTTTTTATGTTTGTAGTGTCATTCAATATTAAAACGTATTTTTTTTATTATAGATTTTTTTAAAACTTGAATTTATTCAATGGAACTAGATTTCTGAAGGCATTAGTCTTCCCATCAGCATATAAACCGTAAGATTTTTCTAGTGCTGTGTGTGTTTTCTGCGAATTGGGTAATGCTGTTTTTGTGATGAACACTATTTTCAGAAGGTGATTATTACAGTTTTTTGTATAAAAGCGGTCTCGATGTTTTTAGCAGATCATAGAATTGACCTTACTGCAATTACATTACCTTACTTACGATAATACCAAAATCTCGTTTTCTTTAGAATGTGGACTGGCAGATTTCTGCTCAACCACGTTCATTTGGACTGGTGACTCAAATCGGAACGGGCTTTCTGAGTCACAAAAAAGTTGCAACTCTGACGTGAAGATGTAAATTCGCATCATCAAAAGAAATATAATTGAAAATCACAACTGTAAAAATGAAAAGCATTTAAGATCTTTTGAGTGTTGCGAATTGCGAACAATATTTTTAGATAGAATTGAGAATATTACTGTATTTTTATACTAGAAACATATTTTTCGTAGACATTAATTTATCTGATCTACTGTGTTAAAAAACTTGGTCGCAGTAGTTAAGCTAAATTTATTTTAATGGCTTTGTTATAATAATTTTCTTATACGCGTCAACACTGCGTGGGGTGTTGTACTAACACAGAAAGTCATAGGATTGAATAAACACCTTTCGTCTTCCGCGACTTCTACCTTGGAAGAATCGAATAGACGTCATTGACACGACAATTAAATATTGTAATTTAATAAAGCACACAAAAATAGTACATTACTCGTATTATGTAAAAATAAACATAAATTGACATTAAAGTAATGACTAAAATTGGTTAGGTGATTTGCGAATTCAGAGAAATTGTTAGTGTGAAGACACGTCATATGTTCTTTAACACGAATATAAAAATTTCTTGATGTTCTCCCAACGCAAACAGAAGGAAAGAATTGCATTTTAATAGGTAAACACCTGAATTATTTAATAAACTATTTTTATCTTTATTATTATGAACATATGGGGTGGGGTGTCTTCACAATAAGAATTTCTCCGAATCCGCAAATCACCTAATCAATTTTTATCATGACTTTGATAAAAAAAGGAGTTGAAATCTCACATGAAAATAATAAAGGGTTAAAAGTAAATAATATGGAAATAATTTACATTAGAAAACCTTTCAAAAATAATGTTCCTTTGATCAATATTCAAACAACCTTTAATATAGCCTGTTATATGATGTTCCATTGCAATTGTCACCCTTAACCTATTTAACTCAAGTTCCTCCTTCCATCCCTTCTCTCTTTTTTTCTACTTTTTTTCAAACAACATAAAATATTTTCATAATCATTCTATGTGCATCGCATAAATCTCATTGAATCAGTCCAACATCGCTTGCTTCGAAAAATAGCGTGGATGCTTAGGCTAGAGGGAGGTAACTATCAATATGCTGATATAGTCAATGTCAAATATTTCTAGTCTACAAAAACGTAGAACTAATATTGACTTCGGCATACTAAATGGTATAATCGATGTACCATCATTACTGGGATATGTTAAATTCTATATTCCGATTGTAGATTGAGAAACAATGAAGTACTGTTCATCGAGCAGCATATAACAAACTATGGCCTTAATTCTCCAATGACCCATCTTTGTCGTATTGTTAACTCAAAACAAGATCTGGACTTTTTCGGTTTAAGTTTACAACGATTTAAACGAGCACTAAATAAATAGTCATTGTCTTGATGTGTCTTATGTTTGTCAATGCTTCATTCTTATTTTTTAATGTTTTTAACTGTTCTTATATTGTAATATTAATACTCTGTGAATTGTTTAAATGGATTATGTCCGTAAATAAGTAAATGATATAATCAGTGCATGTTTGTCCTAATCAGTGCATGTGCTTATTAAAATGCATGCCGTGTTGGTTTTATATTTTTGTGCAACAACTATGGTGAAGGTGTATAGTGGGTTTTGCATGTTGGTTTGATTGGTGTCCTGACAAAGAGACAGGTATGTCTCGAAACCGGTAGACATAGAAAAGTCGGTAAGTGGTTATTTACAAATATTTAATAACATTTAGTGAAATGTTTGACCACAAAGTTAATGCTTTAAAAATAAATAATAAGTTGACAATAATAAACGAGCCTTATCACTTATAAAACGTTTAATTTTAGGTAGATATATTTTTTATTTCACGTTCCGCCTTAAAAAAAAATATCATTATATGTAAAAATGGTTTTAATTGTAAATATTAGGTATTTCATAGAAGATAGATTGACATATTAAGCCAAAAATACTTTTATTTATTAATTTATTGCATTTACAAAAATGAATATATTTATCTCCAGAGAATCCATGAAACAGTAGAGCATTTTAATATTAATACAGAGTGACTTTTTGTTAACAAACAAATTATCAAGATACGTGTGCGTATTTTATTTTATTTATTAAAAAAAATATATATATATTTGCGTTCTTATGATTTACCCAAACATTTAATTTTGAGGGCCATTTTCAACGAGTTGTAAATAACTCACTATTAGAAAATGGGAACCAAGTTGGGGTAGAGTAGGATTCGAACCACGGACCTTTGGTATGTGAGTCCGAGACACTAGCTACACAACCACAACCCGATTCATCGTATACTTTGTATACATAGATAAAAAAAATACGTTTCATTTAAAATTGTTTTTTTTTTTCATTTTCGGATTCCGATCGCTTTCTACACCCTAAGGTGTAAGGGCAACCGTCCACGGTGCGAGTCCGGCGCGGCAGGGTAAACAGCGCATGCGTCGGCCATTAGTGCTCGAAGACTCTAATATGTTTGGGAACAAACGCTTTTATTTGCATATACTTATATATTTAAATATCTACTTTGAACCGCTATTTACCCTATGGCCAAAGCCAAAGTTCTATGAAAAAGATTAGCGATAAGGAAAACGATAAAGTAAAAAGAAAAAAGAACACGTTAAAATACCAGCTAAAAACCAGCTAATGACAAGTCAAAAGCACTGTAATTTTCATTAAATAAACTACTTTTTTATCTTTCACGTTTTTTAAATGTATTTATTTTATTTAAAAAAAAACATAACCATAGTGTCGGGAGGTTACACTTTTCAACTATGGGTGTTATAAAATTCAAAAACTGTTCATAATTTCATATTACCATGGCTAAGAATTGTTTCGTCTCTGTTGAAATACCCGTCCATCCAGATAAAAAGTAAATCTCTTAATTTATTCCAACAAACAAGAAAATACAATAGAGACAACACAATAAAATTGTAATAAAGTGGAATCATCGAAAAAGTCCCTTTTTGTTGTTCCAGACAGGTTAACGCTGTAAGGGGCAGGAGAAATGACTCATTACGGGGGTTATACCCTTTACCCCCCCCCAAGGCAGACGGGTGGTGGCCCCAAATACGGGAGGCGGGTGTAATTGGGTCGGATAATGAATAAATGAGTGGGTGAATTCGGCCAACTCGAGTGGAGGCAATGAAAACATTTCGAATATAATGAGTATATTATATTTTGGGTTTTTCTTTTAGTTGGCATACATTCCAGTTACTTCTATGTTAATTTGTTGATATGGTTTTATATATGTATATTTGTATATGCAGATTATTAGCTTAATTGGCGGGACTAACAGGTAACAAAATACACGTTCCATGTCTGGTAATTTATATTCAAATTAAGGATAAAAAATTTTAAGCATTTAAAAAAAAAAAAAACATATTCATACAACTACAGAAATATTAATACCATTATTATATGTACATTGTGATTTTTAATTTATGATTATATTATTTTTAAAGCATTAAATCCATTTTTATTTTTTTATATGTGTACAATATTATGTCTGTACTCTCCTATATGAATAAAACTCTGTCTGAGCAACCGATGACAAACTATTTGATAGTTTATCGGGAAGATTATTTTTTACGTTTGACTATGTAAAAAAAAAGTATTAATATTCGTATATTTTATTGAATAAAGACTCTTCTACCATTTAATTATATGCGTTTTTTTCAGTTCAGTAGAAAATACATACCACACTTTAAAACCGTTATTGACAAGATCTACATATAATATATATGATTATGACAACCTAAACATGAAAATGATTCACACGTTGATTTCTAATTATTAGAATGATTGTAAAACTGACATTTCATCGAAATGACTTAGGAGACATTAAAAAAAACATGGATTTATTATGAAAAAATAAACATTTTTATTTGCATTTAATAATGCGACTTGGGTTTTAATAGTAATTTCTATTTTAATTTAAATAAGCCCAACCGATTAAATTCATGGTCGGGTCCTAGCTAGTTATAAACTGTTCATGAACTTTGGTAATAAAATTCATCATTCAGGAACTGAAATTATACTGTAGGCATGTGCGCTTAATTCTGAAACATATTTTTTCCTGAAAATTTCATTAAAAGTCACGAAGACCAAATTACATGTGAATATTTTTTATTGAAATTGACAAAACGCAAAATATTCACAAGTTATTGAAACGATAATGATATTTTAAGCTGTATTGTGCATTGTTAAAAGCAAAGCTCAAAGATTTTTGAATAGAATAAAGAAATGTTAAACAATCGGATCGATCCACACTGCGGGAACACAAATTTGTACAATTTAATTTTTTGTTTGCTCGAAACAAACATTCGAGTTGTACTCCATTGTTTGGTCTCCAGAACAAAGGAGACCGTTTTACGAGCGGATGAATTAATTCGAGTCTCCGGCGAGTGAAATAAAGGCTGACTGTAATGTGAAGAACCTCAACTTTTTATTAGCATAATATGAATTATCGCGGAAACGGATGCTCCCTTCCTCTTCTTTGTGCGAGGGCCGAGAGTAGCGCACAACCCACTGGAGTACTAGGATGTTTGCAGAACGCGACCCACACACCTAGGCCAAATATTGCACCGAGCGCATTTCTGCCAAAATACAGGAACAATCAGAAAAACAAAGTGTTGTTGAATTATTCGGAATGACGCATTCAAAGTTACCGCCGAAGCGGTGGTGCATGGCGGTGCAAAGAAAACGGAACACATTTCGTCTATACCTCGATAAATCGGTCACACGATCATACGGAACGCTAAAAAACAGCTTTATTCATGACTCGAGATTTCGGGTATATAATTATAATTGAAACGTTAACATTATTCGTACCAACAAAAGTATGAAGTTATTAGACTTAATTAAAAGTTGAGAATAATACGCGAACAGAGATGTTGTTACGACTAACACAATGAAAATTTCAGACAATAAAGCTCGTAATTAATTCACTAACAACACGAATGATTTTAGCTAGCGGCTCACGTGAAATGCGAGGCACATACGGCGTTCCGTAACCTTCTTAAATTACATCCCCGTGAAAGAGTTACTAATTGTTTATAGGATAATTATAAAATAAAGACCTTAAATTTACACGCTACAGTGAAGGGGTGGGCGGTACAGGCCTTAACGACTTGGAGGGAAGCGAATTGAAGGGGATGTATGGGTACAGCGGATTAGTGGATATGCTCTAGACATCCTTACAAGCTCGCTTTGTTCGGCAGGACAAAACACCAGCAATAATTGCTAACACATCATAATACCACGAATTTGCGCAGAAGAAACGTTCGGTAAAATCTAAATCTCAATACTTACAGCCTTCGTTACACAAAATATCCTTCGTATTCCCGGTAAGGGTTTTATCCCGAACACAAATTAAACAATTATGCGGCTATTTGTTATAATTTGAGCAATTATTGTGTTGTACCAACTACCGACCCAGTACTTGTACAACACACAGAGGGATACTTGACGAAAATAATTATTAAGGGTCCAATTTGGTGGAGCAAAGGAACTCTCGGGTTGAAGGGCGGAGAGGGGAGCTGGAATGGAAGGCACCCTTCAGGTTAAACACGTAGTACTAAAAACGATCATCCTAATCCTAATACCATCACTGTTAATTGAATTCATTAAAACGGTAAAATTTCATCAAACACATTTAAATATTTTTACAGGCTACGTAACGGTCAATTATATTTTTATCTTAACAACATTATAATGCTGTAGAAGTACTATTAAAAATAAAATAAAAAATCCAAAGAATTATTTTTATCGTGACTCTTGTGTTGCTTAAGGCACTGCGTTGTTACACGAATTACGGCTTGTATTTTTTCATAAATAAAATCAAGAAATAGTAGTGAAACCATTTTTAAATTAAGATTTTCTGTAACTATGGATGTTCAGTGATAATCAACATAATATGATTCCTATGCTACTACTACTACTACCATTGTGTCATTTCCCCGTAGGAATAGGCAGAGGATGGACCGCTACTTACGTCTATCCTAACATACATTCATCCATATTGCAATACAGGCCCTTCGGTTGTATCTGCTTTTGACATGACCAGACTGAAGATTTCGGTAATTCTGATCATGCCAAGTCTTTTTTGGCCGTCCTCATCATACGTCACCATTGATTCTCGCCATATGTACATATATCTGTTTTGCCATTTTTTGTCATTCATTCGTTGTACATGACCAAATTATATGATCCTTTCTTTATCTTGTTGATTTCCATGCAGTTGCAAGAATTCATTTGAACATCTGAAAATCAGGCAGTAAGAAAAATATGATTTTACGCGAAATATATATCTCGATTAAGATAAAAATATAACGCGTCCGAAATGAGTCGATTTCTCAAACGAGGCTAAATACGCTCAGACGAAAGCGGTTTAAATCAAGTAGGAGATTCTTAACAATGATGTTTGTTTTAATGAAAATAATTCCATTGAAAGCGTTTTAGGAGCCTAGCGAAGCGTGAATGTACGGACCGAACAATTAGCGAAATACTTAAATTTTCCAATTTGCGAACACGCGAGTTGCTTACAAAAGGAAACTAACTTCAACACACGGCCATGGGAGGGATTCAATTTTACCTTAGCTACTCTCTCCGCCCCTGCCACCCCCAACCCCCATTTCTGTTTAAACTAATTAACACCAAACAAGGAGTAAAACACACACATGATTTAATTACACATTTTTTGTTTTGTTTTATCACGCATTAAAAATATGAGTTTTTTTATTATTTATAGTCGGTCTTACTTCATAAAAAATGTGTTAAGTTTTGAGACGAGTCTATCTAAAATAAAATAAAAAAATTTAAAAAAACGTTTAAATGGCAGCTTTTATTTTAAGATATTAGTTAATCCATTTTGTTGATTATTTATGTAATATTGTGTAACTGAACTTTCATACTTAAAGAAACGACGCACAAACGCATATGAACGTCACAAAATAATATTTTTTACGAAAATAATGTTCTCAAAATTATTCAATGCGTCAGTGAAAAACGTAAACAAAATTCAGTATTTAAAGTAATTTAATTAATCAGGTAATCGTAAAACCAAATCAATCAATAACTAGTGCACGTGTATGTAAGACTGATTTGACTGCTGTACAGAAAAAAAAGAAAAAATCACTAGCAATATGTATATAAATACAAACAAAATCGTAAGAAAACATTACAAAAACGCGCACATATTTTTTAGTTTTTTTTTTAACGAGTTATGGAGTAAAAAACATTATCATTAAATCGCATTTATTGTCCATACAAAAAACTAGGTTATTTGATACATTTTGACATTCTTAGCACAGTAAATGACATTAAATTTGAATTATAAATGATTGGTGTAAAATATATTTATATTTTTTTACATTGAATTTAAAAACGGTTGAAGCGTAAACCGCAGCTAACTATTGAAGCGATTCACGCCTTCTTTTCAAACGACTTTACGCACAAAACTAAGAAACTTTAGTTGAGTTATACATATACTAAATAACTTACATCCAGTTTTATCAAAAACGAATTATATTATTTAATGACAAATTACATCAGAGACAGAATACTTTGGATAAGGGAATATGGAAATCTAGGCATTTACAGGCTGTTATTGGCTGGTTTAAGCGGCAACATTACATACTGTGTAACATTCACCATTCTGCCTATGTTCGAATATCCATATTATATTTATTATAAAAATATTATCATCAAACCCATATCCGCACCCGGTGGCGCATAGGGCGCTGAATTGTCTAATCAAATGTAGCTTTTCTCGATCATCTGTTGCAGGAAGGTAAGGTGATCTGTCTCATTATTATTAATAATTATTTTATTCCAGTAAAATGGCTATATAGCGCAGAGCCAATTCTACCATATAAACATGAACATAATGCTCGAATGCAGCTAGAGGCGCGATGTCAAAGTCTGGACGAAAAGATATTGTAATAGTTATAGGGCACAAGGACTTATCGCGTGAGGTAATATCATACATGGTAAAAATAGAAAAGGTAATTGTTGAAATAAATAAAAATAAGACACTAAGTGGAATGGAAGGCCTGTTGATGCCTGTCAATAGTCTGGCTTCTCCTGAGTGAGTTTTATGTGGTTTCCTCTTCTTAAAGCAAATGCGTAGAAGTTCCTTAACAAGGCCACAGCCGATTATATCTCCAGATGCTCACACTAAAGTTAGCATAATTACAAGGAACATACCTTTTGCAGTTAATATCAGCATTGTACATAAAAAGCAAGGCAAAAAATAAGCAACTTCCATTTTAAAAAAAAGGTTTGACTCACGTCTTTCAGCCAGTCCATTTTAACACTTCCAGGGATCGTACCCAGGACCTTAAGTATGGCCACTAAACTACGAGTCGAATTTCAAATAAACAATTATGTTGCAACGAAAACCATAATAAATATTATTATTATGGATAACTTATACAGCGCCATTTTCGTAATAAAATACCTTTACAAAGTGATTATATAAAGACGTAAATTTAATTTTAGCTTTTTTAATTTAAGAAAAACAATATACTTTGTCACCACATGCTAAGGATTTATTCAAATGATTTAATGAACAAGTGGATTTAAATTTCTTCCGAAACATCACTTCACTCTTACAGCCTCGCACCTCTGCTGGGAGAGCATTCCATGCCATAGGGCCAGCGACCGCAAATGCGCGTTCGCCGAATTTAGTGAGCTGTTTGCGTAGAGGTATAATAACTTTTCCTTTTTTCCAAAGTAGTGGAATGATATAATACTATTGTATACTTATTTTTTATTGCCTAAAACTGTTTTTCAAAAACATTTACTGTGTACCTACTTACTTTTATGTAATATTTTATCATTATTTATGTTTATCTATAAAGCATAAAGTAATTCAATACATAAATAAAAAAATCGATTAAATAATTACTTGTTATAAACCATGAAGCATTCAAATTTCAAGGTTATTTAAAAGCCCTCCGGGCCATAAAATAAATAACTAAATAGTTTTATACAAAAGAACACGTAACAAAAGTACATAGTATCTATAAAAACATACATAATATTTGGTTTCATTAAAATATTTGTGTTGTATTTAAGAGAAATATTTTTTGTGTTTCCATTTTTCCAATGTTCTTTTAAAACCTACTTGCACTTGTAGTGGAAAGGTTATAAATCACCATGCACATGTTTTAAAAATGTTTAACTCATGTATTCCTTTTCATAATGTTAATTTAGTTGACGTTAAATCTATTATAAAACACCCCTAAGAAAAATTCACAGCGCAATCAAAAACATCGACTATTATTTCCATTTTACGTTTTATTACATTTATTGGCTACAACACTACCACTAGACCATAAAGGTTCAAAATTACAAATGTACCTTTAAAAATCTCACTGGGTAAAAAACGTTCATAAAAATATATTTTTAATTTAGTGGAGTGACTGGTTTACAAAATAAACGACTCTAATAACGTAGCGTGAAAACTGTTCAAACATTGTGAAAAAAATATAGATTGAATTGAAATTATATTACCCGTGAAATAATGGTAGAAAAATAATCATATTTTTAGATTTTTTACACGCGAAATGTAATTTCCATAGATAATTTTATGAAAACGGGGTGAACAGTTTTACGCATTTAACTCACGATCGGGGATTCAAACTAGATTATCAAGAAAACCAGTTTTGTAAATTATTTAACATAGTAAGATTGTGATTCAGTGATTTTTGTATGAGTCAAACAGACCCACGGTCTTTAAAACGGTTTTGGGTATGTGGAAGAATGTACTTTCACTGTAATATTTCACTGCCCCTGGACAGGCACCTGAAGCGTTATACTGATCACCTACCAACACCAACAGATGATCGAAATATGCAGCATTAATCAGTGTAGTACCTGATGCACCATGATTTTACAATTACATTTGAAAGACCTGTAAAAGAAGCTTATGCACTATGGTAAAACGGTAAGTGCTGGTTTCTTCCATCTCCAACAAATCAAATCCGCACGGAGAAATATTCATATAGACGAAAATTTTGTGAATGCTTATGTCGCTTAGCGTCTAGATTACTGTGATGGAATATACGCAAATCTCCCAAAATACCAAACTGATAAACTTTAATCTGTTTACATATAATAAATAATAAATAAATATTCTCACATCTCACATCTTATCAGATTTGCACTGGTTAAAAAGCCCAGAGAGAATAAAATACAATTTTGCTAGACAGTATTTAAATTCCTTTATGAAATGGCTCCAAAATACCTATCGGACCTTTGTATTAGGAAAAATACATGTCAAAGAAAATCTACACTTAGGTCAGCATTCGATTCAGGCAGAGGAAAACTTGTTGAAATCCGACGCTCCCCAAATTCGGATATCGTGCTTATGCCGTTGCCGGCCCCTCTGCCTCTGGAACCAATTGCCTTATAACTTACGAATCATCGACAGTCCCAGTCAGTTCAGATCCCAACAAAAATCTAATTTCTTTAGTTTAATCATACCCTCAATTAAAAATCAGAAAATATAATATTTAAGTTAAGCTAAGTTAGAATGTAAGTTTAAGTATACAATTGTAAAGCGCCCTCGAGGTGATTTTTCACAAAAATGGCGCTATATAAATCAGCCAGTTATTATTTTTATTATTATATGAGCACCGCAATGTATGGTGAAGAAAGTAAACTTTTAAATGCATCGCATGTTGAAGTACAAAATCAAAAATTTATTGGATTATTTCTTAAATGCAGCAGAATAATCGCCAATCACACGTAGTGCAGGCACTAACTCCGCAATTTGAATATTGTAACGATGCATTTTAGCAAATTAAACATCGCATTAAAGACATGCATTCAATTTGTGCCAGTTACGAAACGTCATGCCGTCTGCTCGACTTGATAATATTTCAAATGGAATATCAAATGCACAATTAAAGCGTTCGTAGGAAAACTTTATGGGCTGAGTAAATAAGAGACAAAATACATGGCGAACTTTTGGCAAAGGAAAATTAGATTCGCGGACTGAGTCAGGCGGTGAGCAGTGCGCATTTCCAGAGGCATAAAATACTCGCAGGTACATATCGACGTTTCAGCGTAATTGTAGAGAAATTATTCAAAAGGCGAATTTGTGTAGAAACAAATATATGCTAATATCCACTACTTGCAGTATCGTAACAACATAGCCATATTTAGTATTTGGATCTAAATTTGTCGCAACACAGAGGAAAAACCTTTTTGAGAAGTAAATATGAAAGTCTAGGCATTTACAGAGCTTGTAATCTGTCATTGGCTGGTTTAAGTGGCTACTTTACACACTGTGTAACATCTAAATAACTCTCTAGGGAGAAAATCCAGCCAGTCTGCAAACATTTGGACATAGTTAAAACATTGCTGATGGAGATTGAGGATTTAGTTTAAGGCGATGATTTTTTGTAAGGAAATCATACCATATTTCTATTTTTAAACGCCGTCCGTTCAAAATTACGCAATCAAAAAGATATATAACTAAACATTACGTAAGATAAAAAAAATACTCAAAAACTTTACAAAACTAAATTATAATTATTTTTCAACCGGGATAGAATTCGTACTATCAGCACGATGGTTTTTTATTTTGTATAACTACTATGAAGGTGTATATTAGGATTTTCATGTGGGTGTAGTTATTAGAGTTTTAATAAAGAAACGAGTACGTCTCGAAACCGGTAGACAAAGAAAAGTCGGTAAGTGATCTACATTTTTTTAATAGCATTTATTGAAATGTTTGACCACAATGTTGCCGCTAGTAAAAAACATTGGTGAGCAAAATAAAAGTACTTTGTTTTTAACCACTTTATATTGATTTAATTATCGACCGGTTTCGAAGCTACACCAGGTAACTATTACTAAATTGCACATTGATATGGAAGATAGTGTAGCTTTAAAACAGGCCGGTCATTGAAATAAATAAATATTGAGTGGTTAAAAATTAACCGGTTTCATTTGAATTTAAATTACATAAAAAAATACTGCTTGTTGTATTCTGATGATGCAGTTCTGTTAGCAAGCAGTTAGAATGATTTGCAACAAATAGTCTCTAGAACATATTATGTATGCCTGGAGAGCGAATTGGCGATGAACGAAAGTAAGTCAAAAGTGATGGTATTTGAAAGTGATAGTGAGGTAACTGACTGCATAATAAATGTAAATAACGAATCTCTCGATCAAGTAAAAAAAAATGTGTATCTAGGAAGCATGTTTTCAAGAGATGAAAGAGTAGAAACGGATGTTGAAAGGAGAGTGAATGCGGGCAACAAAATGAACGGAGCACTAAGCACAGTAATTGCTAATAAGAATATGACAATCAAAGCTAAACTGGCAGTGCGGAATGGAGTTTTAGTCCCAACACTTATGTATGTAAGCGAAACATGGAACTGGCAAAGTAAGGATGAAAGCCGAGTGAACGCGGTGGAAATACGATCTCCTAGACGAATGTGTGGTAAATCAATGTATGACAGGGTTACAAATGATGAAATCAAGCGAGAGTGTAAATCTGAGTCAAGTATAATTGATAAGATTAAGAAAGGGTATCTGAGATGGTTTGGTCACGTAGAACGAATGGACGACAAAAGAATGATAAAACAAGTATATATGGCGAAAATGAACGGTAACGTGAGTCGAGGACGACCAAAGAAACGTGTCATGATCAGATAAACCCAAATCTTAAGTCTGGTCATGTCAAAAGCAGACAGAACCGAAGAACGATGTATGAATGTGGAAGAAGCTAGACGTGTGTGGCGGTCCATTCTCTTTGCCTACCCCTACGGGGAAATGGCGTGATGGTAGTAGTAGAAGTAATAACCACAAAGTTTGTACTTCGATACAAATATTATTGAAAAGATTGTCTGTTTAAATTTGCTTTACAGGTATCGCATTTTGAAGTAGAGCAGATTCCCCCCTCGCCCTCGGAGTGAAATATTCCCATAATATTATTGAGCCCGAGACGGCGCAACGCAGCGCCAGCGGATAGCGGAGCGCCAGTCGCGGTCCCGGGTTCGCGAACTGCGTTGACCCCAGATATTAATTCCTTTGACCAACCTTCTCATCACGACCTCCCTTCTTGTACCTGGCTGTATTTCTAAGGCCTTCTGGTAAACATTTACCACAGACAGGTGTAGCGGCCAACGGATCAGATTTACCCTTGCAGAAGTATCGGGTTAATGGAGCCTGAAAATACACACCGGAGCAAATTAATAAAACGGTTGAAATATGATAAGTGTATCCGGATTAAGAGAATTTTAAAAGCACGTGCTAATATTACTTTAAATTTGTGTTGACGTGAGCATTTATTTGTATTTTTGTACTTATTCCCGTCCATATACATACACGCTTTTTTGTTTGTCTGTGGAATTAAATAATCAAAGGTGATAAAACATTATATCGCCAAAACATCGTAACCAACGAAAACATTATTTTACAGGAAAACACTTCTTCCGCTCAATTAACAAGGGATACACTCTTTGCGAATCAAACTCTGTTTCGACTATTTATTTTAGTGATATCAATAAAATAGATATTCCAGTTCAAGAATAAGTGTAAAATACTGCTCTTGGAAGTGGTTACACTAAAAGTTGAAATAATTGGCGCACATGGATGAGAAAGAACATGAATATAAAAGTAGTGTAGTTTGGAGGGAGAAGCAAAATTAAAAGGTCTTGAGTTTTTGATTACCCTGATGTGAAAATGGCAGATAATTAACTTTGTTTCCTGGAATACGTGATTTTTTATTTCTTTATTTTAACATGTTCAACATGATTTAAATTGTACATTGGTGGATTTATTGCCAAATGGCAAGTTCTTCCAACTAACTGATGATGATTCTGATTTTACTAAATAAAGGTATTATTTAGTTAATTGAAGTTTTTTTATATTTTATTGCCCAAAAAAACCTATAATTTTTTAAGTACTAATGTTGTATTAATTTTTATTATTATTATTATTATTATTATCTCGCTATTCTCAACTTTACTGTGTTATATTTATATTTAGATCATAAGATTTTCTCATGGTTATTGTTATCTTTTATTTAGAGATATTATGTTTCTTTTTTACTTTTTTGTATTATATATGTTCACTAAATATTTGAGTTTGAATTGTTCTATTATTTCATACTATGTACTACATGATTATTGTGCACTGCTGTGATTATTTCAGTAAATTATTATTTTTTTGTAAAAGGTTCTTTGAACCGTTGATGTATAAATAAATACATAAATAATAAGAAAATATAGCGGACTTGTTTTCGATGCCGATGATGTGCAATAATAATAGATTATAGTTTAATATAATTTCCGAGAAGGACCGACGCCGACGTTTAAAGGAAGATGAATTACAAAAGGATAGAATATAGAAAGAGTGGAAAGAGGTGTGCGGCGAGAAGGCGTCGGCATCGGAACCATCGACCCACTGGATTTGCGAGAGGCCTTATGACGTCACGATCCCTATTATAACTAATTAATGCCAGCCATTTTCGTATTAATTATTTGATTATGAAGGGTAATAAAGCCCATTTAAGTGCAGCGTCGGCAGAGTACGGATTATACATAATGTGTGGGTCTAAGGGGATGAGGAGGGAGTTTATATCAACAAAAAAGGGACAGACAAACCTTTTGGATAAACGATAGACTGGAGCAACTAACAACAAAGTGTTGTGATCAGTTGCATCGGAATGTTTTGATGGTTTATCACCAATAATTGTATATTGCCTGTAAAATGAATTCGTGAGACGGCGAGGGACCGAAGATGAGCGGTTCCTATGAAATTACCAGTCTGATTAGTGGATTCCATAGGTCAAGTATGAATCGAGAATCGAGACCGCAGTAATTGTTCCAATCGTGATAGGGAGGCGAACTTTCGCGCTCGGCTTTAAATGCCAATTATTTTTTCGACATTACAATTATTAGCCTCGATATTGCGATCCAACAAGTCCGTAATGGCCATTTTAAGAAAAGCTATTAAGCTAGGTCACGTTTCTTGTAAATCATCGCGGTTAAACGCCTACAGATACACTACAAGGTCCAACGGACCCTAGGACCCACAACCCTCCCCGGGAACACTTAAAACTCTAATTCCAACGCGAAAATTAACTGCGTTCCCTTGGCAACGGCACAGAACAAAACAATTACACTAGCTGCCACTAATTAAGAAGTAAAGAGGCGAGTTAGTGTATTCCCATTATTAACGAGCGAGCGTGTAGGGTGGATATCAGGGGCGTGCGGATTCTAAGAAGTATATAAATAAACAGGCGAAAAATGCAGAAATTTTATAATCATTCCCTGCATTGGTACAGCAAGCGCTGCCTGCCTCGATTATTTGTTATATGAAGACAAAATAATCAATCTTGCGCTTAAGATCAGTTCAAGATTTATAGTAATAAATATTTCATGTCAGTCATGTCGGGAATTTAACCAATTTAACAAGACCTCTTGTATGGTAAAAAAAAGCTCCGGAAACTGAAAATCTGAAAACGACTCGAACACGCACAAAATTGTGAAAATGACATAAATGGCGGCCTTCGTGGTGTAGTGGTCAAGATGCTTGACTCATGCAAGGAGGGTTCTAGATTCGATTCCCGGTGAGAAAACTAAAATTAAACGAGATTTTTCTCAATCCTGGGTGTCGTGTGCTGTAATCCACAATTCATCTTCATCGGTATATATCGAGACGGTATAATTAAAATCGACATTTATGTACATACGATTTGTACAAAATTTTTAAGTATGTTCGTCGGTAACCCGCTATTGAAAATGCTTGAATTAAAAATGTATGCGTATTATTTTTTCATACATAAAACTTAATTTTACTAAGTAGATAATATTGAAGATAAACGTTAACTTCCCTTTTTAATACGGGCTCTAGTTTATTGATCTTGATTATCCTCGCCTTGTTTTAGAATGTCGTATGTGATATCGTTCTGATATTCTACGTAGTATTGTGTCCGTGTTTTTTTAAAGTTTTAGTTTTTTGTCTACAATTATATCAGGAGCTAATTTATAAACAAATTTGAAAGATTTTAATTGAGAAGTTTATCGTCCTCGTGGTGTAATGGTCGGCGCATTTGCCTACCAAGCAAGAGGACTCGGGTTTGATTCCCGACATGGTTGACATCAAATATTTATTTAAAAGGGTGTTTTCACACCAGAATATTTCATAGTCCCTGGACTGGTAGCTGAAGCGTAAGACTGACCATCGTATCTTCATGTAAAAAAAAAAACAAAATACGCTGCGATTGGTGAATCGATGCAGTGTAACTTGAATATGTAAAGCTCATGATACTTTTTTAACCTATATTGGTAACATATATTTTTTAAAATCATATTTTGATTATTATTTTGAATTCATTTCAATACCCTTTATTATGTTTATTTTGTAATTTTTAAAACTTTTCATACCCTTTTAATTTGAAGTGTATCATAATTTTTATTCTGCTTTTGTAAATAATGTTATAGTTTAAAATATAAAAACGTCTGTAAATAAATATTGTTTTCTACATGTCCCTAAATAAGTTTTTTACAAAAACTTCTTGGGAATATTATATAAAATTATGTAAATGTTTTAAATTTAATTTTTTTTTAAAATTAGGTTCGGAAAAGGAATGATGATGATGATTTGAAAAATTCATTTGCATTTAAATATTCAGTTTTTTTAGTCAGTGATAAAGGAGGTCACAAACTGAGTTTAATATTTTATTTTGTTGTTGTGGTCTTTTTGTCATTTTGATTTCTTGTTCCCCATAGTTGTTGCATATGCCAAATTTTAGATTTTACATAGGCTTCATAAATTAAAAACATTTGACGAAATAATCGTCTAATGTCTGATAGATGTAAGTAACGCCCCTGATGTGATAGGTATACGGTTGTCTAATGTCTATAGTGTGTATTGGTTGGGTTACGTTAGGATAGGTTGTAGTCAGGCCGGGCTTGGGGCCCCGCGTGGATGCTGGACACATGACACGGAGTGGACGCAACTGAAAATAGGAAAACTTCCCAACTCGCGGTGTTAAAGGGTTGTTAGGTCTTAATGAAAAGTCCCATTAGCCTTGTCTAATGGCCGCTCCTCCTTGTCGGCAAGCTCCGGAACGTACCGTTTATAGACAAGCATTTTAATGTCATAGAATTAATTTACGTTGGTACTTAAACCTGATAATTTGACGCAAAAACAGTATTAAAATTATAAAGTACAGAAAATTAGTGTAAAAAAGTTTCTCCAGAAAATGTCTTTTTTCCAAAATATGTATTGTATGCCTATTCTCGTCGGCCTCGTGATCTAGTGGTCAGCGCGTGTGTCTACCATGCGATAGGTCTCGAGTTCTATTCCCGACATGGTTGATAAAAAACATTTATTTAAAAATGTTTTTACACTAGAATATTTCATAGTCCCCGGACTGACACCTGAAACCTAGGACTGATCATCTTACCTACATGTAACAGAAATGATCAAGATACGATGCGATTGGTGTACCAACTCAGTGCCCTATGCACCCTTAGGTTCGGAAAGGAAATGATGATAATGATACTTATTCTCGGTGCGGTATACCGCACAGTACGGTGTTAGGGTCTGTCAAAAATTATGACCATACAAATTTCCATAAATACTAGAGATGTACCGACTAGTCGGGTTTCCCGACTATCCGGCCACATTTGTAGTCAGCGTTAGTCGGCGACTAGTCGGCAAAAAGTGCCGACTAGTCATAGTCAGCTGTTTACTTTATTTGTATTTCTATGCTTAAAAGTAGGGTGATTGAAATAAAATGATAACCTATATTAATAGTTTTTATTATGGATTTTGCTTAACAGTTTTTTTTTTATATAATATAGGAATAGGAACTCTTCTTTTGGTATTCAATAATTGAACTTATGCAAATACTAGTTGAATTTCAACAAAAAAATCTATTCTTAACGAGAGCTTTTACAACACTGAATCAAGAACGTACGTTGTGTTAGAATCACAGTTTCGGTTTTGTAACATAAATAATTTAAAATGAAATATTCATTCAATTCAAATTAATCATTTATTAATTTCTAACCTACAAATAAAAGTATGTTTGTATTATCACACTTAAGAAATGATAAAGTAAAAAAATAAACACATACAAAATAATTCTATACTCATAACAGTAAAAAAAAATTAAAAAATTGTGTCGCTTGAATTTCGCACTATTTCTGTAGATGCCGTTACTGAATAACTAACCCAATATGTAAGTATGAAACGTTTTTCAGTTGCCCGTTACGCAAGTTTTTATTCAGCTGATGAGTTTTGGTGAAGTTGAAAATTGGAAACGTATATTTTTGTTACTTGAATGTAAAACAATTAAAAATATTAATGAAAAAACTCGGGGTGTGTGGAAAGTGGGAGCAGGAAGCGGGCAGCGGGTAGCGGGTAGCGGGTAGCTCACATCCCGCGAGAGGAAACTTTCCCCACAGAACAAATGAATAAATCTCATAAATTGATAATGAGATTTTATTGTGAGAGCGAACATAGCTTTTATAGGTCTCCTCGTATTTACAAATCTGGTGACTTCCAAAAAGAACTTAAAGACTTTGAAAAAGTTTTGTTAAATTTAAAAATATAAATATTTTATTTGAATGATATAATTAATTAACGGAAAAAATCTTATGTATGAGGCCTATGTAAAATCTAAAATATGTTATATGGAGCAACTATGGGGAGCGTGAAAACAAAATATTGAAGCGAGTATATGACTTTCCTTATCTAACAAAAACTGAAGAACTCTTTAAAAAAACTAAAAAATTAAATGTAAATGAACTTTTTTAATTAGAATCATTAAAATTTATTCATAAGTTAGCCACTGATATCATTGTCGACAATTAAATGAAACTTGAAAAATTGTAATAAACACGGACATAATATAAGAATATCATATACAACATTTCAAAACGAGACAAAGACAGTCGAGACTAATAAAGCAGGGACTGAAATTATATGGCAATATGGGAGTCTAGGCATTTACCGGGCTTATGACCAGTCATTGGCTGGTTTAAGTGGCCACTTTACACGCTGCGTAAAATTCACCATTTTGCCCATGTTTGAACATCCACACTTCCTCAACTCTTCCATCTGTTGACTTTTGTGAAGCAATAATCCCCTCTCTGTTGCAACAAATTTAAATATGAATAACTCCCTAGGGAGAAAATCCAGTCTGCAAGCATTTGGACATACTCAAAACATTTATGAAATAAAAAAAAGTTCATTTTTATTACTCAATTATTTTTACTTTGTATTACATAAATATTATTATTAGATTAACTTTTAATCTCATTTATGTATTTGATTACATAATCCTGATGATTTCATTCTAAATTAGTGTTTTTTTTTTAAGGAATAACCCGCTAAGCCTCTATTTAGAGGTTTGTCAGCAGGTAGGATAAACGGGATAAAGAAGGAGGTAATGAAAAATACACTACAACACCCAGACCGATTGAGAAAAAAACCTTTCTTGGATTTCTTTCTTGCAACTGGCGGGAATCGAACCCGCGACGCCAGTTTCACAATTAGCCGTCTAACCAACTGCGCCACGGAACCCGTCGGAATAATTTTCTGGCTTTAGAATCTCTTGGGTGCATTAAGTCTAATAGTAGTATCGAATAATAATTATTGAATGTAGATCTCAAAGAAATACACTTTCAAGAGACAAAAAGCCTCCTACGCAGCCTCTGTATGTCGAATAAAATAATTATGTGGGTGACATTTAAAGTTGATAAGGTACCTAAGTATCACCTTTGAAAATCCAGGTCAAGAAGAACGCTTCCATCAATCATTGTTTTAATTTATTATACGCTTCTTTAAGGCTATAATTCGCCTATTGTGATGGAATGAATACCTTTTTGATTGCTCGGGTACTGCATCTCTGGATAACAGTATAAATTTTAATAACGAAATTTTAGATAGCTAAGAAAGGTCAAACGGACACTACAGTTAACACGTGTGAAGCAAACGATTATCTCTATGAAAATAAAAGTTTTATTTATTTGACTTACGAAATGAAGACTTTTTTTATAGCAGAGGTGTATTTTGTAATAATGCCAACCTGAAACAAAAAAAACACAAGATTAGAATTGTGGATTGAGCGGTATGACAGTACTTCGTGAAATAATTATTGTTATAATAATATATGATGAAGAGAGGAGTTACGTTAAACAAGGAACCTTTAAGGATAAGCACGTCGATAGTATAATGAAGTATTCGTCCCAAATCATAATATCCCCAGAAACGTGGATTACTAAGACTTGATAATACAATCTTGGTCAGCTATGTAAATTACGTTTGTACATCTATTTTAATTAGTGAACATCCGATAACACACAATCCAATTAACTGAGAAGGAAGATTCAACTTTGTGTAAGCGACCACATTCCTTAGTCGGGATTTGGGCAAATTCTCATAAGCACTATACCGTACAATTATATCAATCATTTAAGTCGAGTGGTTAGTCAAAGACGATGGTACAGTCAAAGGAGGATGGGTGGGTCTGCTAATTATATTAGAAATCCGTTGTAACTCAAATATTGTTACTCCGAGAGGTATGCGGCCATTACATTACGATCGAGGAATGTTCCAGACAGGTAAAATGGCTATGTATCTCTTTGTATAGGTACTGGTACACGTCTCTCCACATCGCTGCGAACTATGGACTCGACTAATCTGACAGACCAAGACGCCTTTGTCTTCAGTTCTGGATATATTCCGATATTGTTCGACTATAATGAAGTTATTAGTTCGTTTCAGGTATGATACGGCGAGCGTAATCTGAATATTAGATACAGGATGATACAATTAATCTAATTAATGTTCCTAGACGCAGGTACGGGAATGGAGATTGTAGATAACGCGAAAAGCAAATTATAGAGAAAATGTTCAATTATAACGCGCATTCATTAGAATTAATTGCCGGCGTTTTTTGAAGGTTCGTTCGACAAATGATGAAATAATTTGAAGGTATATTTGGAAGAAGTGAGACGTATATGGCCAAGGGCGACGGAACTCCCTAATTGTCGTACTCGGGCCAGTGCCGAGGATCGGGTGCTGGGCAATAGGGCCTGAGATCCGGCTAGGGCTGCTCTCCCTTGCATCGGGTCCGGGAAATTAATGATCGCTCCAAATAATTACTACAGTTTCCCGAGAAACCGACCCCGCGGTTATATCGGATATTGCTATTGCTATTCAGTATGTATCGAGAGAACTTCACGGAGCAAGGAGTTATTTATTTTGGGAATTTTCGCGATAATTTCGGAGTTAGGCTTGGAAGAGACGATACTTTGTCGAATCCGCTAGCGCATATTTGAATAAACTTCTCGTTTATTTATTACGTTTAGCGTACAAGCGAACTCATTTGGGAGAAGGAGCATTTAAACGAATTTTGAGATTTTCTCATTGCCATATCAGGACGGAATGAACACATTTAAAACAAACACGATCTTCGCGAGTCTCCTTAGTAATTAGATTCAATTTCAATTTTCTTTCGGGATATCAAAAATTAACGGGAAACATTAATGTTACATTAAAACCACCTCGCCTACCCCCGCCGCCCTCACGTGTCGAGTTTCCTTATAAACGAGTAGCATGATTACTTAGAGAAGAAACAATGAACTAGAGTACTAGAGTGAACATCAAGATAATTGAGGGAGTAATTGAATGCGATGTTTGTGTGTATTGGAGAAGTGATGTGTATACGAGTAGTATGTTGTAGGAAGTGTGTAAGTAGTGTGGGTTTGGGAATAACATTATTTACTTATCTAAGCGTAATAATAATAATAATGTATGGATAATTTATACAGCGCCATTTTTGTGAAAATCACCTCAAGGCGCTGTACAATAAATAAATATCCCAACACGTCTTGCAGCTACAGAGCGCATGGACGGTTGGGATTCTAGTTCCTCGTCTCCAATTATGATATATAACAATTATGATATATATGAGCTAGATAACAGAACGTCTTGCAGCTACAGAGCGCATGGACAATAAGAAATCTAGCCCCTATTTACATTTTTATTTTTATTTTTTTTTATTTGACAATGAAGTTTAGAAAACGAAATAAAAAGCAAATTTATAAAGTTGGAAGTTAGATAACAACAAGTCTTGCAGCTACTGAGCGCATGGCCGGTTGAAATTCTAGACCCCATTTACTAAATTTAGATATTTGATAGTTGATAACATTTACATAATATGATAAAAAAAATATGTTAGTTAACATCACAAAAAGTCTTGCAGCTTCAAAACGCATCGACAAATGGAATTTCAACAACATAAGAATGATTTTAAAAGTTGAAAATAAAAAATAATTTTAAAAAACGCAATAATAATACATTGAGCAAAGAACTAGTAAGTATGGCAATTAATAAAAACATGTAACAGCACAAAAAGTAAAATATAAAAAACTAAACAAAGATAGCATTCCTTAACTTATTATTAAGGTTAACAACAGGTTTGGTGTGCAGTAAACAGGACCTATTGTCCTTTTTCTAGTAAATAACTGTAAAAACACTTGGTTGACATTTGGCTGTTCCCTGGGAGATGATAGTAGAAACGCATCTGTGTGCGTAGTGTAGAGTGTAGAGTGTAGAGTGTAGGTACCAAGGAATATATCCGCTTCTTTTTAATTTTGTTTATTATTACTTATTATTATTACTTTACTTTAAGCGTAGGTAGAAAGTAAGTTGGTTGAAACAAACCTATACATATTTCTATGAAATAAATGTTTATAAGTTTAGAAGATCTATTTTCTTAACCTTATTCACAATAAATAGTGCGCAAAACACATTAGCAAATAAGTGCTATACTAATATTATTTATTACCAATTTACCGCACTAAGATTTATTCCGCGAAATAAAACCGATGCACTAGACGAGTGTTCCTGATTCGACAGCGACGGTGGGTATCCAGTTGTATTTGCGTACCATGCCTGAAGGCCCGAGTTCGGTTTCAGGGTCGACATGAAATATTAAATTAAATAGTGGTTTTATGATACAATATTTCATGGGAACCTAGCGCGTAAGACTGATCTCCTTACCATCATATAACAGATGATCGAAATACGCTGCATTCGCAGCTCACATGCAGTGTCCTATTTGCTACCAGGGGTGCAATTACAAACGCTATCTTCTGTAAAGTAAAATAGATATTCATGTACGAAAATATGTACATTTGTATGAAAATTTAAAATATCGGAAACATGTTCAGAAAAAAAAAACTTACACATATCCTATTTTTCGTTCAGAAAACTTAATTTTGCTTTGTAGATAAAATTGAAGATAAATGTTAGCCCCCCATTGTAATACGGGCCCAGGGCCGCGATCCCAAACTCAATCTTCATTTGTCGGCCTCGTGATGTAATGGTCAGAGCGTTTGAATTCCATGCAAGAGGCTCGGGATCGGTTCCCAACATGGTTGATATGAAATATATATTAAAAACGGTGTTTCCAAACTAGAATACTTCATAGTTCCTAGACTGGTGCCTGAAGCGTAAGACTGATCATCTTACCTTCATGTTGCAAAAAATGGGCAAAATACGCTGCGATCGGCGTACCAATGCAATGCCCTATGCACCATTAGATGCGGAAAGGGAATGATGATGAATTTAATAGGTGCATATCGAGACGGTTTAAAGTAACATCGGTATTAATGCACAAAAATGTGTAGGTATATTTGTATGAACATTCAAAGTACTTCGTCGGTAACCAATAATTGAACATGTTAAGAAAAAAAAATTGTAAACGTATTCTATTTTCATACTGAAAACTTAATTTTACTTTGCATATAAATTCAAAGTTAAATTTAAACTTAAAATTCGATACGGGCCCTTGTGTGAAAAGGGGTATAATGATGTGTTAAGATATGCTGAACTAACAGCAGCATGGGAATTGCGTAAGTTTTCATTGCTTGACATGTGAATTTAAAATTAATATTTCGTAACGTTTACTCGAATAAGGTTTCAGGATGTTATAGATTTAAAGTTTATTATAATCAATCAAATCAAGCAACAATTATTTTTTATTGATAACCATTTACTTCAGAGTTCAAAAGTTCAATTAGGCAGGCAAAAAACGCCATATCAAAATGATCTCAGTAAAGATGAGAAGACTCGCGTAATACGTACGCGGTGTTCGCTATTTTCCTTTATCAGTATCACGGGAAAATTTAATTAATTAAAGTTTTAACAAGTAACGGGAAGTTGCGAGTAGCACGCCTCGGAAGGACAATTCAAAAACCGTAAACTAATTACAGGATAGCTATTCCTCGTGATTCGACTACATTAGCGGAGTACTGCAAATTGCAACCGATCTTGTTAATACTAATTCTTAATATTTTATATGTATTTATATTTTCAACACTTGTGAAATAATATTTACACACATGTCCACCCTCATTCCAATATAACACCCACTCACTCACACAAACACACTAGTATGTATTGTACGTGTATTTAATGTATTTCTGTGGATATCTGTCATTGGTTTTATTCTCTGGATATTTTATTTGTTATATTTTTGTTACATGTATTACTGTTGATATCCCCAATAAATAAATGAACACAATAAATAAATAAAAAAATAGTTAATGCTTTAAATAATAATAATAATCAAATCTCATTTCATGTTTTGTTATTCACATAATTTCTGGCCATAATTATCTACATGTTTTGTACTTGCAGTAGATATATATTTTTTCTAACAGACGGATATAAATTGATTGGATCCGTTTCAAATCCTCGAGAACTAAGACAATCTCCAATTAATAAAATTATTATATCACAAACAGAACCCCTCGGGATTAGATCGAGGTAAGGGTCCCGGGTCTTGACTAGACCCCCCTCCCCCTATCAGTTGATTGATCAAATAATGAGGGTGAGTAATTAAAGTCGTGATTGGGCCGGCCGAGGTTAGGAGTGGAAGAGTGGATAGTGGATGGACAACGCCTCAAGAACAATGTTCCCGCATGAATAGGTGGCTTAAGATTCATTACTGCGACTAAGATTGCTAATCGTGAAATTAATACGATGGCGGTTTCGAACTATTCGGTGTGTGGTGGTTTGGCTGGGCGAGTGACGTAAAAATAAGAAAACTTTTATAAATTGAAAGCAATTTGGAGGGCTAGATCACATTGTTCGGATATCTCCTGAGAGCTTTAACTACGTTTGCCACTTTAAAAGGCAGCTTTTCGATGTTCTTGTCGTCCACTTGACAGTAATAAAGTGAAAGTTCAGACCATGTGTATTAGATTGATCACAAATTGTAAAACAAACACGTGGTGAAACACTGCCTTTAAAAACAGTAATCGGAAAGGGCGGGCGCTTTCATTGATGGCAATTAATATCTAGAATTAATGTCAGAATTACGGGATTTGATTTGGAAGAAAACACAGAAATAGGCAGCCAACGAAAAAGCTCGGTTAGCAAGGGAATGCACGTGGAATGTTTGTATGTTTAAACTATTATAGATATGAGTTCGTTATATTATTTTTGTGGTTCTTTACCTCGGTAGCGGTGAAGCTATTGACTAAAATGAAGACATTTGTTTTGTCCACAATCGCATTGAATTAATAATGATTTGGTGCTAAAGTGAAACCAATATCTAAATGTTTAAGCCAAGAGAGACGTCTTCTTTTTATGTTGCGTTTTCCGTCATTGAAATATTCATAGACAGATAGATGTGTGTATATACATATAACGTCAAACCTCGGTTAAAAAAACCTTATAGACCAATTATGAGCGATTTAAAGCTCTATTATAAAGTCAATATATTCAGTCTCTAATGGCGTCAGCTGGAATTTTTGAATAACGCGTTACAGTTTTTAAATTAAAATAGCTACGAAAAGTGTCTAAAATGCTACAGCAACTTGGATTAGTTGGGCGTCGCTGTCGCGTCGTCACGAACCTTATCAGAACAGGAAGTAAAATTTAATTCAGAGCAATTTGTAAATCAGCTTTTCTGCAGAGATTAATCATATCCGTTCTCACCGTACTACGATCGGTAAAGTTCATTGCTGCTTGTGCTACTCTATTATATATAAATTATATAACAAAATAAATCTCGTTTTAATAATTGTGTCGGAATTCTCTTCGTGAAACTTGATGCAAAATTATCGACCAATATATTTTAATAATATTTATGTTTTTGTAGATATTTCTTGATCTCAAAATTTACGATTTTAATGAAAATATCAGTAAAACTCCATTGGTTAAGTTTTATTTTTGTTTTGTTTGAGCAACGAACGCTTTCGCCAAAGTAGGCACCCTCAGGACTAAACTAGAGTCCTGAAGATACGATTTGTTTTCAGTGTTACTTAATTTAATCTTCTTCTTCTTCTAGTGCCTTGCAGGGTCCCCCCGACGTTAACGATCATTACAGCGAAAGCAAATGTATCTGTCCTGGGCTCATTTTACATTTCGCAGCCGGGACGACTGCTTATTGATGTACTCGCCGTAGTGATTCCTGCAAAAAGATGACCAGAGTGGTTTCCCGTTGCTTTTTCTGGTGGATTTTTTGTCAGGGTTACCTTCCCTTAGCTAGTTGGTTTTGGTTTTGAGGCGCCAAAAACTCGCCTTTCATTCTCTTAATTTAATATGCATATTTAAAAAACAAGAATACAGCTTTGGGAGAATACTCTTTCCATTGACGGGTGTAAAAAACCAATAATATTCGAAACACTGTGTATTAGAGTAATAATTAATGAATTGATTTATCCGTTTGTATTGAAATTTAATCAAATTAAATTGAAGAAAAAAATAAATTTTTGGGTTCTCCCGATTTATCCAAACTCAATTCCCGTAGAGTTTTTTGACAGTCAGTTGTAAATAGCCGTGTTAGAAAATGGGTTTACTGGTTGCGGTAGAGCGGAGTGAGAATTTCAGACTCCTTGATCCAGAGTCCACAATATTCCACGGGATCACAAACCGTTTCAAATGTTTTCATAGCTTACAGCTCATCTTAGAACTACGAGACGGGGTGGCGGATCTGACGAAGAACGACGCACAAAATTCGGCAGCAACAGAGACGTAATTAATTAATTATAACTTCAAGTTTTCTCTTGATTCCCAGTATGGTTTGTATTATAGACCTTCTCTCTTTCCTTTTCATTTTCCTTTTATTTTAATATTTTGTAATATAAATAATAATATCAACGCGTGTAAGTAATGTCCCGACGATGGGGTAGTAACTTCGAAACCGGTCAACGTAGAATTGTAGAACTGACGAGACGGTTTGTGGTCCCGTGGGTAGTGTCGCGGACTCTGCATCGTGAGATCCGAGGTCCGAACCCCGCTCTTCTACGATTTGTTTCCCACTTTCTAAGACGGTTTTTTATGACTAAAAGAAAATGGCTCTAAAATTAAAATACTTGTGTAAATTATACGAAAGCATAAATTTATTTTTTATTCATAAAAAACAAAAAAAATAAAAAATATTCGCTTATTTACGGTTTTCAAGAGATTGTAAAGCAGGCTCCCTAGAATGGGAAAATATGACTTATAATATGTGTAATAAAAAAACTACCGTAATGTAAAAGAAAAAAGAAGTACTAGATAAGATCCAAGACGTTTGCTATGTTCTTCGGAAGGACAGGCCACGGAACACGTGAGAACTGCATCAGATCTGATGCTGAATGAATTATTCACGACCACAATGCCACGGGGTTGTGCCTGGGGGTGGCGACGGGCTGGGGCGGTGGAGGGAAGGGGATAGGACGGGGCGGCCGCTCTCATAATGTATTATGGTAATGGAATGAACTCGTAAACGGCGAATTTTTTTATCTCTTTCATAAATGTACAAACAAAAATATTTGCATTCGGAGATCATACTCGTCAGTATGGTTGGCCGAAAGGAAATTTTATAAAGACAAATGTTTGTAGACAAGAACTGGATTTTACCCCATTCGGAGTTTTAAAAGATTGAGGTTGTGGCCACCCAAACCAGCCAATACTAGATAATCATTTTAAAGCAATTATGAATACATCAACGAATAGTACGCGCGACAAGACACATGAAGTATAGCGTATTCTGTAAGTGGTAGAAGCCAGAATATATAGGAACACATAAAATATTTGTTTATAAGGTGGTTTTACACTGCGATATTTCACTGTCTCAGGACTATGTTTTTGTATATTTGGATACGTTTATTTATGTAAATTGTTTGTTAAGATATTTTTTTGAATAAAAAAAAACAGAGGCATTGAGGGGATCCTGAGGGGTGGGGACGACGTGTTGGCCTCTGTCCATACGTCCTCCTCCTCCCTCCTTAATCTGCATAGAGTTTGTATTCCTTAGGAATATTTATAATAACTTTCCTCTATGCGCAGCTGACAGAGAGTCCCCCAGGACTCTATAACAGCTGCGGGTGGATGGTGGGCTTAAGGGTCTCCCCTCAATGTCTCAGGACTATGATATTTTGTGACGTCATTTCCCATCAAAACAAGCCAGTTTCGCGGTTTAGTGGGTTTCCTTATTTTGCCTTTTATATGTTTTTTTTTACGTTTACCTTCTGAAATAAAAAAAGGAAGTAGCGTTGCCCTTCGTGTTAAAATTGTCAAACGTAGTACCTACATTCTAAAAATCTTTTCGCTGTGACTTGATTCAATTACTTAATAACCTTTAAATGAGCAGTGCTACATTCATGAATGTGGGATTTATCATTTGGAGACTTATATGAAGAGCGTCGGAGTAAAGCAATTTTATAATAATAATAATCTAATCTGATCTTACTCAATTGATAAAATTACAATAATGGACATGGGTTATTGTTTTTTTTAATTTTTTTATTAAGATTTACACACATACAAACATATTTGAAGCAAAGAAAAACCGAGAAGAAAGAAGAAAAAAAACAATTCACATGCTTATACATTTTTTTTATATTTGCAATTCAAAATCTGTTGCCCGACTATATTCTGTACTAAAGTTTAAAAAAAAAAAAGTAATACAAGTAAATACAGTTTTTGCTACCATTCGTGTTTGTAATATGGTAATGAGGAAGAATGACTATATCCGACAAAGGCCCTCCATATAATTTGCCAAACTCACAGGGCTTGAGCTAATTTAAATTAAAATCGCGATATAAAATTTAGCGTTTTCAAAGAGTAACTCGTTCATTCTCAAAAAATATTTATTTTTAGGATAGGAAGACCCACGGTCCTTAAAACGCTTTCGGGTATGTGGAAGAATGTACTTTCATTATCCCTGGACTAGCACCTGAAGTATAAGATTGATCACCTTACCTTCGTGTAAAATATGATCAGGTTATACCGCATTCGGTGTATTAATGCAGTGCCCTGTACACTATCAGGTGCGGATAACGGTTTAATAATGTTGGTGATAATATTGCGTGTACACACAAAATACATGCTTTTCAAAATTGAACAAAAAATCTAAAATTACACACAGTTTAAATTTAGGATACGCTGCGCTGTATAAACATTTAAAATAAAGGAATCATTAAAAAAATAAAATTGTTTACCTAGTAATTTAAACAATGTATTTAAGGATGATTTAAAATTAACGATATTTGTATTTTACCCTTTGCTAATGCATTCAGCACCCCCAGAAATATACTGTGGTATGTCTTAATTTTTTTCTATTTTATAGGAGAGCAAAAACCAACATCTTAAAATTTATAAATGATCACAACTATTACACTACTAATGTATTTTTATGGTATTTGGTAATTTACTGTTAAACATGAAAAAAAAAATACTGTAGCATCATAACTAATTCAGTGTTCTTCTAAATATTTTCTCAATTGATTTCAAAGAGTACTGAAATTCGTACTAAGTACATCTCACTCAAAAAAAAAGATACAAGTGTTATTCTAAAAAAGAGAAAAAAAATGTTGTTAAACTGCATTCATAACTCAAAGCAGTCAAATTTAGATTAAAGACAGTGTACATCTGGGAGGTGAGATACTCGTATATCATTGGTAAATTAATTGGCTTAATAATGCATATTTATGCTTATGGGCGCATGCAATTTTGCAATCGTACGTACGAGTATTTTGTACTCTTAACTTAGATTCCGTGCTAACATCTTATTTGTCTCTCTAGGGTGGATTTAGGGGTGGGTGGGTAGGAGTGCGGCTGTTAGGGTGGATAGGGGAGGTTAGGGTTCGTGGCTTGTGGTACTTTCACCGCTAATTCGCCAACAGCACGTCACCGCGATTGATTTATACTGCTTAACTTTAATGAGATACTACTAGCCGCATAAAAAGGGTTAATGCAAGAGGATTATAAATTATTGTTAACAGCTGCCGACATAGCATGGCATAGCCTGCCTATGCCCAAAAACCTACAAAAATATTTTTTAATAACTTCCTGATGTATCCACACTGAATAAATACAACATATTTGCTACAAGAAAAAGTAAATGAGAAATGACCGTTTAAGAAAAAGAAAATTATGGCACTCGTGAAATCATCAAATCACCCATTTTTAGAAAACACATATTTTTAAATTCAGATTTTTTTTTGATAAAATACAAGTTTGCAACCATGACAATCTATTGCTAAAAAATGGAAAAGTTTTAATGTGTGAGCATTGTGTAATTATTGAGGTGGTTCAAATGTCAGCGAGTCTATAAAAAAACCTGTAGAATGCCTTTTTTTAAACGGGTTTTTTAAAATGAAAATGCAGTAAAAGCTTGAAAATGTGGTCTTATTTGAAAATTAAATATAAAAATCATAATTACACTTGAATGGTCTGTTGGCTTTTCTTCTCGAAACATAAACAAAAAACCCGTATTTCCAAAAGCGCGATTCGAATGAATTACATTTCATAATTATAACAATAATTATATGACTATTCTCGATTGAAATTTTAAATGTATTCCGTACATTGAAAAAATATTTATATTCAGTTTAGTTCAGTGCCGAAAATCGGCGTTTATAGAAGTAAATAATACAACGTGTTCTGTTTGCAAACCAGTGAAAAGGGTACAATTAAGACAAATTAGGAGTAATACAATTATGTAAAATTAAATTATGAGCAAACATATTAGATACTGTCTATCTTCACTAAGTACATTAAATGCATTTCTAAGGTAGGCAGCATTTGTTTCTTTTTTTTAAATGCCGCATTTAGCCTCAGTTACGTCTAGAGATGATTTAAATACGGAAATCTTTTTTAAAAATAAGATATTTAAAATTACGAAAATCTTACAAAAATGATGGGATTTAAAAAATCGAAATTGTCAGAGTGTATGAAGCTAAAAATATATGGAAAGAAACTACAAGAAGGTTTAAACTAAAAAATAGTAGAATCTAGTGAAATATCAATTTTGACCAAATAACAATTTAAAATTACGATACACTGACAACAAACTATCACATAAACTATAAACAATAAACAAAAAATCCCAAAATACAGTGACGGGCGTGCGTGGGTCTACATTTAAAATGTATACCGGGTTTACATTAAACTGATTTATTTTTAATAAAAAGGATTATCGAAAAAACCCCAATTGATTATTCCCTTTTTCGACTTTTCTCAATAGGTGTAAATGCTTCTAGAAAAATCGAATGAGAAATGAAAAATGATTCAAAACATCGTAATTTTACTGCCCGAGTTTGGATGTTAAGCACTGTTACTTTTAAGGATTTAATGCCTCAGAGGGAAATAAAAAATGAATCGGAAATATTTTTACCTTTTGAGAGATTGCCAGTAAGAGTTTATTAATAAAAACACTTGGCCTTACATAATATCACCGGTTCTAAAATATTTTGAAAGTGATTTGAAGACACTTTGTATATTAATAAATCAAATTGAAAGACTCCTTACAATGTGACCAATTTAAGGATTTTAATGATAGGTTGCACCATTTTAAAAACATTTATTTACTTTACATGGGACATCGCTCATAAAAAGCTCCAATACGTTAGACATTTTTGCGCTTTGTGGCTTTAGCTCCTATAAAATTGTTAAAAAAATAACATAAATGGAAATGAAGAACTAGGATCCCAATCGCCTATGCGCTCTGTAGTTGCTAGACGTATTGGGATGTTTATTGTTCAGCGCCCTTGTGTGAATTTTCACAAAAATAAAGCTTTACAAATTATCCTAAATTAATCAAATAAACATACAATGTTTGTATTCTTTACATACATCAGTTTACAAGAATAACTTCGGAAGTATTTTAAACTAGCTGGTATTTTGTTACATGTTATTTTTCCAAATGAAATTCAGAACTAATGCACAGGTATACAATAAATCAATTTCCAAATTTATGATAAAATTTAGCAATTGTAGATACGTATATGTAGATACACAAAACTGAACAATAGAAGATATTGATTTATAAAACATTTGAAGGTTGCTTTGTAACCTCAAAAAATTTTTTGCCATCAGACGATAATACAAATATGAGACAAGTGAAATTGACAAGATTATGGAAGGACCATTAAGATGGTTTGGTCATGCTGATGATAAAATAATGGTTAAACAGATAAATATGGCGAGGATTAATGGTAACATACGACGACGATAACCAAGAAAGACTTAGCACCATCAGATTAACCAAAACCTCAAATTTAATCTCGTCAAAAGCAGACGCAATCGATGGCATATATCATAATATAATATTAATATTATAATGTTTCTTTCAAACTCCAACTTCTACATGACTCATCATATAATCTGAATAACAAAAGTATTTTTATTAATACCTTTATAGGCGATACTGATATCTTTTAATGATATATTAAATAAAAATAAGAGAGCTGTAGCGGAATTTATGAAATCAAATAGTCCCTTATGTTAGCTACGTAAAATTGCATTAACTTGTGAGTATAATTGACTGCAATAAGTTTCAAAATATTGATAGAATTTTATTGAGCTTATCCATTTAAAAAAATAAACCTTTTTTTTTTTTTTACTAATTTGGACACTACACAACAATGTTCACATATAATTGATGAACAATATTATCTAAACATAACAAATTGTGATTTTTATACCAATGTTTTATGTATTGTTTATTGTAAGTGAACTGTAATAAATAAAATAAAATAAAATTAAGTACGTACAAGCCCTATCTGCCCACTATAAAATAGTTGTAATTCGAAAATAAATATGCAAATACATATATTTTTTAAGAGTACAAATCCATTTCTTTACCAACTTTTTTAATAATCTTTTTTTTGGTTAGCATGAAGATATTATTTTTAGCAATAAACCCGCCAAAGTAAACATATTTTTGTACTTAGACAATTTAAAAAAAAATTCAAATTCATAAAATATCATGAGAATAAGATATTAAAGTAAGTAAAATCCAGTAAATCAAACCTAAAATTCAGTTTAACAAACGAATCCGAGCTAAAATAATATTTCAAGTAGAGGTCGAGCGTTACAAATTAGGTCTTATTGAAGTTTCTTAACAATTTATCGCAATTTTTCTTAACCCGCCACAGTTCCAGAATGCGGGCGAGCCAGGGGAACTCAAGGCGGGCACGCGGGCCGGTCTTATTGATGGCTGCGGCCCTCGATTTATTTCCGGCGCGGTTATCTCTTGTTTACGGTTATTGCTGAAACATATTATGGGGAGAGGGGGAAAGGGCACAGGACTCGCCTCTTAGGAATACTCACGGTCTGTATGAAGACAGTAATTTCGTTACTTAGCACCCTAGTGATTTATGCCACAATACTACCGCTAAATAGGTACTATTCCATCGTAAGACCAGAAAAAGCCTTTTTGTGTCGATTGAACCACGTTAGTACAACGGACTTGGTAAGCTAGTCTACGTGCGATAAATGAATAATGTATTTTTTATTGACACAGTGGAATTTAATTTTTTTTAATGTTCTTGGTGTTATGTTAACTACTTTTGAACGTATGCAAAAACCATTAAGAACATTAATGAAAAATAATATATGCAGAAGTAGCATTAAAAATTCTTTATTTGGATTAAAAACGGATAATTTCTTTAAACTATGTTACACAGAGGATAAAAATGAAAAGTTAATTTAAACGCGTAATTTTAGACGTAATACGAAAGGACACGAAGTTTTTTAAGAGAATTAACTAAAAGTCTATTGACAAATATTTTAAAAAGTATTGAGAATTTTTTGAAAAGGGAATAAGAATTACTAAAACAGGATTAATGATCCTTTATCTGGTTTGATGTTGAGTAAAAATATTGAAAATGCAATTTTCTTCAATTACGACATAAAACATTGGTATTTTTACAAATGTAAACGAACATTTGAACAAATTTGCATTTTTCGCGTGCATTTTTTGTTGATAAATTTATTTTGCGCACATATTCAATTTGAATGATCAATTTCATCCCTCTGTTCTTTAATCTGATTCAAATCTGCTCACGAAAGCTTTCTAATATTTGATTCGGGATGTAAGCAATATGTGGGGTCGGTCTAGACCAGCGTGGAGGGAGTAGGGTGGGGGTGGCCGATAAATTGGCCCAATCGTAATTCTCTGTATCGCAGTTTATCTCCGGGGCACCTGGCACGTTACTGAACATCGCCGATTTATCGCCCCACACATATCATCGCTGCTCGCCATCGGGAGCCCGGGCGAACGATTCGTTTTTGAATCTTTACGTGTCAATTACCGGGCCTACCGATCGCATAAGTCGACAAAGAAAGATAATAAATAACTTCATAAATACGAACATTTGAGTAAAATAAAAATCTTATGTTTATGTTGTAGACCGTCGCGCGTCGGCATCGGAGTCGCTGAGGTCAGTTACAAATTCATAAATTTGCAAAAAGACGTCAATTTAAATGCTGAGGATTGAAGTTTAAAATTGGTATTATAAAAATAGAATATATTGATGAACCGAAATATTCCAATTTTGGGACAATTTAAACATTATAAACTTTTACCGGAGTAGAAATATTTATTTTTTAAAAAGTAGACACCAAATTAACACACAAAAAATAAACTCATTAAAATTATGTTAATAAAGTTGAAGATCGTCATCGACGGCCTTCCAGGACGCCGTGAACCCGCAGATTTAAAAACCGATAAATTACATGACAAAACACGTGAATATTACTATTTTCTCTTTTTTTATTATTTATAATTCTATTTGGTTGAATTACAATCTAAATGTAAAAAAAGAAGCAAATTTTATTTTAAAATAAATTTGTATGTAGAGTACTGTTGTAATAATAATAAAAATCGGGTTGTGGTCCCGTGGCTAGTGTCTCGGACTCACGGATCAAAGATTCGCGGTTCGAATCCCACTCTACCCCAACTTGCTTCCCATTTTCATATAGTGAGTTATTTACAATTCAAAATGAAATATTCGAGTAAATTATGAGAACGCAAATATTTCTTTTTTTTTTAGAAAAAAAATAATATTTGTATATATTTTTAAAACTGTTTATCATCACGTGTTTTTATGTTTTTAAGAGGATAGAAGACGTTATTTTGTGTGCGTTTTATCTTGCAAAATGCGAAATATGTTTGAACCTAATGGGTTAAGTTGTTTATTTTTATTCCACAATAAAAAATAAAAAAAACTTAATGAGTACCTACCTAACATAAACAACACCACGACATAGCCATTTATACATAGAAGTTTATATTTTTCCATCCCTGTTATTAAATGCACCAATCATTTCTCCCTAAGGGTCCGTGGGGGTAACTCGGTACGCACCTCACGTAAACAGTTTGACACGCGTACAAAATCGTGTCATCTTTTATAGTGGTACGAATAGGGTCGACACGAAATCACTAGACACTAACTTTTGACGTTGCAAAAAGTATATATAAAATTTTCGCAATTCAACTCTATTCTATCGGAAAAAGTGGAGTAGTTACATTTATGACACTTTTGAATGAATACAGAAAAGTTTGTATGATCGGTAAAATAAATGTATTTTAGGCCTTGTTCCGGAACCGGTCTGTATATAATTTTAATTACTGATTCTGATTTTAGTCATTGAGGCTTCAGTCTGATAAAAAGTAAGGAAATGATACGAATTTTCCATTTTAAAACGTCTTTCTTTTATTATATTGTAGTTATAGACAAATTTTAAGCATCAAATATACCCAAGAAAACAATTGATTTTATCTATTTTTAATGAACTTTCTTTTGTGACGGGATTTTAAAAGAACTGTGTTTTAAAATAGCAAAATTGTATGATTTACTTACTTTTGTAGTTGTAATTTGTACTTCAGTCTAAAAAATATTTTAAGGATGTAAAACCGCTAACAGGCCAGAATAAATATTAATAAAATTAATATAAAAAGCAGGTTAATTGCGAATCTGATTGATAATAAAAAGGAAGAGAACATTTAAGAAAATTTAATGGGAATATTCTTGCATTTTAATCTTCAAAATATGAACGGAGGGAGGTGATATTATTATTATTTTATTTGTTTGTTTACCCAATAAAACAAATAAATAAAGAAATATAACCTTAGATTTCCACGTCAGGAATAAATGTATACAAATAGTACCTTTCCAATGATATATACATTATTGGTAGTCACGTGATGGTTACGTGACTTAAACATTTTAATCAAACCGACCGAAAGCTAATTAATCAAATCGCAGCATTTTACACGCGTTTTAAAATACACCAAATAAACAACGTGTCCAAAGTTTTCTATTGAAATAAGAAATAATTTGTACTTTAGTACGCATTTATGGTATGTATAATGTATACACTGATACACAAATGAAGTTTACTTCTATAATTGGTCTATTAGTCTATATTGGCTCTTCTCAGGAGAAAACACTTTCCATTCCTCGACACACCACATCATTCTTCACCAATTTCTTTGTGTTAAAAGAGCCACACTTTGGAATGAGCAAACTCTTCGTATAAAAATGCACCTTTATGGGTACTTTTGAGAAACATATCAAAAGTTGGGTCCATTTTTATTTCAAATTTAAAAGTGAGCACCCAAAGTTAAACGAAATTTAAAATAAATAAACATTACAAAAAAGTAACATGAAGGCAAAATGTCAGTTTTAATCATCATACCTCTGTCGATACCCGGGGGTACATAGGGCACTACATTGGCACACTAACTAAAGCGTATATCGATCATCTATTACATGTAGGTGAGGTGATCAGTCTTACGCTACAGATACTAGTCCATGAACATTAACTATTGCAGATAAAACGACCATTTTAATCAATGTTTCATGTCGAACTTTCCATTGTCAGTATTACGCAGTTGACAAATATTTATTTTAAATATCTAATCAGTGTCGACTAACATCAGAAACGAATAAATAAAACATATTTTTATCGAAATTTCTTCGACAAACACCCACTACTTCACTAGCCGTATTGTACCTAATTAGACCGCGTTAATTTTGTTAGTATGACAACAGAAAACGTCTTTGATAAGTCGTTACGATAATAACGAACACATGTTAGGAGCTCCCAACCTCCACCAATCGCAAAGTTTCTTTTTTCTGCGGCACCCAATCGGCAGCGGCCTCCGTCCTCCAATTATTCCCATAATCAATCACCAACGGGTAAGCCGGAAATAATTAATTTTAAACGTGCTCCTGTAACATCATTACGGATACAACCATCTTGACCCCAAAGCAATTAGTCAAATAGACCAGGTAAGGCGGCTCCTGCACAATGGATGAGACTATGCCCAAACTAATTTAATTTTCCATGGTAGTGTTGGCCAAAATGTTTGTTTTTACAGCTTATTCATTTCGGTACATTAAAGGTCTCGTCATTTCTGGATATGTATGAAATTTTCATATTAAAAAGCTTGAAATAACAGTCTTCATGTAATTCAATTAGACGACGCCGACGCGACGAAAGATTTTGAGGTAATATTTAATTTAGCTTTTTCTGAAGCAAAGGGGTGTATTTAGGGTAGCTTTTTTCCCTTAACAGGCATTTTCAAATGGCATACGTTTGTCAAAATAATGTGGGGAAAATTAATCTTCAAAGGAACATTATAATAATACAAGACACAACCAAACTAAACGGAAAATATTAATTTAAAAAATAGGTTGTTGAAAGAAATTTTCTAAAGTTGGTTGAATGTAAATTAATTAACTGCCTAATTTATTAAAAACCGACAATTTGTTAAACCAAATATACATAACAGAAGATTTACATATTACATCAGAGATAGAGAATGTTCAAGATAAGGAAATAGGCATTTACGGATCTGTCATTGGCTGGTTTTAGTATATTGATGTTTTTTGTAATCTTCAAATGGTTAGAAATCATCGCGGATTGAGGATCGTTATACCCAAATGGAATAAAGAGACATCTTAATAAATGTAACATAAGCTTTCAAATCTTTAGTGACGTCGTTATAAAATATTCGGATACACCAAAATGAGTCGCCATTGACAGCATCGCGGGAGCTATTGAATCATTACGCGGGTGCGGCGACGATGGCACTTTGGCCGGGATACCATGACAATAACAGTATCCCGCAATTACAAAGCGAGTGTCTGGGCTAAACATCCCTAAGGAGGAATGAAACAGCCAGATTCCCGGAGACCGCCAACAACCATTCAGGCCCTCCACTCCAGGCACAAAGTGAAGTGGCGGTCCAAATTAATGAGACAGACTGTTGTGATAAAAAGGAAAAAATAATGACGCATGGAAATTAATGAGGACCTCTCCGCTGCCTTGTTCTTGGGAGGGAAACTTTTCGGGATTAGATTGGGAAGAACAAGATGCGATCTGGTGGGGCGACTTGACTCGAGATGTTCTGAACTTGTATGGGTACGTTTCAAATATAAAATGAATAAATTCTAATTTAACGAAGCCTCAAATACAAAACGAAAGATCATAAGGATTTTTAAACGATTCATTTTCAAAGTTAACGAGTTTAGTATTTGCAGGTATTTATTATGTAATCGCAATAATATTACAAAGTTCGTTTTTCTTTTTTGTAGCTGCAAGGTAATCGTAAAATATGCAATTTTTAAAAAAATAAAATATTCTTACTTTTTATATACTCGTATTGTAAAATTTTGAAGTTTACATTTTATTTCTGGGTGTATTTTAGTTTGTATTGTTTTTTGTGCGCTCTGCGTGGTTTGAATAAAAAACATGCATTTTCAAAATTCATAATAGGGTATTTTCACAAATCTGGAATAACGCTCAAAATATATGAAATATTCCTAGTGGATTTTTACGATTCTAAAAATATAACTATCAATGCATATATAAAAAATTTCATCCATAATTTTCGGTTTTAAAATCAAGCACATATTCATTTAATCGGGTTGTGGTCCCGTGGCTAGTGTTGCGGACTCACGGATCAGAGGTCCGAGGTTCGAACCCCACTCGACCGTTTTCTAATAGTGAGTTATTTACAACTCGTTAAAATATTTAAGTTAATCATAAGAATGCAAATATTTCCTTATTAAAAAAAAAAATATTTAAAAAAAACGGCTCGCAGTTGGCGTCACGTAATTTTGACGTCACTTGCGTACAAGTATGGCGCGGTAATGCAATACGTGCCGTTTGTAACCATAGGGCGAAAATGCAAATTTTAGCAAAAAAAAAATACGAAAATGTTTTGCCAAAGTAAATTCGTTGTAGGGACTAAGAGCCGTTAGCTTTTAATTATTGCTATTTTTACTCTTAATAGTAATAGTTTTTCTGATACTCCAGCGGTTATTTTGTTTGATGTAAATCGTTAGTAATATATTGACTGAATGATTTAAAGGATCCCCTGCCAAAAAATCAATTGAAAGTTACGCGGAATTGCAGAATCACCGAAGGCATGTATATTTTAAACTATTATATAAAATTTATCCGTCTTTGCACGGAAAAAAAAGAATACCGTTACAATTGTAGTTGGTCGCTTATTTGGAAATGATAATACAAAAATGTAAAAAGACCCTATAAAGACCAAATTCGATTAAGAAATAAATATATGACGAGAATCTGAAGAGCCAATGTCGTAAATCGCAATATCAGAGCCATGAGTAATTTTTCAGCCATTTCGCAGCTTTATAATAAACTGACGTATTTAAAACGAATATTGACAACAATGTTTTGAGTTTGTCCGAATCCTTGTAGACATGAACTGGATTCAATCCTCCAATGTGGGTGAAATAATTCAACCAGATGAATTTCAGTCACATCAATAAAGGTTTCAGCTCTTTAACTTCACAAACACTAACAGATGGAAGAATTTAACAAACAAAGATGTTCAAATATAGGCAGAATAGAGAATGTTACAGTGTGCAAAGTGGCCACTTAAACCAGCAAATGACAGGTCATAAGCCTTGTAGATTCCTAGACGTCTGTATTTCCTTATGTAAAATGTTCTCCATCTATGTTGTAGTATGTCTACAAGGATTTGCACAAACTCAAAACATTGTTGATGAATCCATCTGGTCCAAAAAGAAGTATAAAAACTAAAAAATCTTCTCAGGTGTTGCCTAGTATGTGGGTGAAATAATCCAACCAGATGAATCTCATTCTCACCCACATCAACCCCACATCAACAAAGGAATGTAGATGTTTAAATAAAGGCAGAATGGTGAATGTTACAGTGTGTAAAGTGGCCAGTTGAACCAGCCAATGACAGGTCATAAGGACTCTAGATGCCTAGGCTACTATATTTCCTTATCAACAAATGTCTCCATCTCTGTTGTAGTATGTTAATTTTAATAAAACAAACTACCACATTATACGAATGGTCATATAAAATAGATACCTGATAAAAGAAATCTGACATTGGTCCTTTTAGATCCAAGCCATAGAAATACCAGTAGACGCATTTAATTAATTAAAAAGGAAACATTTTATCGACGTGCATTAAATTGCAATATTCAAAAAAATACTATTTCTCCTTGGGTCCATCCCCGAAATTGTTGAATCGCCAAATGAGAACGGCATAAAGGGAGTTAGGGTCCCTAACAAGGGCCGCGGCCGGGTTCATTTGGTTCGAGTGGCGCTGGCGGTCCGCGCGGGGCCCGCTCGCCACCCCGCTCCCCGTCACCATCTCCCACTTGCCCCTTTAATTGGACTCACTTCGGGAGAATTATTATCGAAGAAAGTTTTATCCCCGTTTTATCCCTTCCCCCTCCCCCACCGAGAGTCGCGGGAGAAAGGGATACGTTGAAATAACATGTAAAAATCCGGGAAGAACACACGGTGCATTAGATCGCTTCAATACCACACGCGGTGTTGCCAATCTCCATCAAACTAAAATCTAGGAAATTACTTCTAAACCTATTAAAATCGACAAAATGTTATTTAATGAAATACTTTGTTTTATATTATACTATATATACAGTATGTTTTTTGCATAATTTATTTATGAGACATTTAACCCCAATTTATTAACTAAGATTCAAATTACAATAAAAGAACAACCCGTCTTGTACATAAAATTAAAGTACAAATAAATATTTCATAATAAATTAAGTTTAACACGCTACACTTTTTTTTGTTTTTACTAATTTCAGGTTTGAATGCCTCCAAAACAAATATATATAATATATAAATAGTCAATGTGCATATATTTCCATATTTAATTTTCCATATTTATTATTTCCATTAGTTAAAAAAAAATTTGTTAAACTGTACAGCAGAAGCAAATCGTCTATATAAGTGATTATGCGCAGCTTACTTATAATATTTGATTATCGATAATAATATTTCATATTCAGTACACAATTATATTTATGGAAAAATAAATGTCATTTATTATAAATTACTGTCACCGTTTATCGTCCGGCCCCCAACCCATTCATAGTGAATGAAGAAAATAGCAGATTACATCAGCTTATTTCTGCATACGTTTAAATTCTTAAAACCCAGTTGCTGTTTTTTTCTAAAGTAAGCTTGCAGATTACATGAATTATTTAAAGATTGGCTGTTTGAAAAATAGTATTTTGAACATGATTTCCTAAGGCCTATTTTTCTTTAATATAATACAGTTGATATAATATAGGACATGTGGCGCTCGACGTGGCTCTTTTTGTGATTATTCATCAGTAGAATAAATCGGCACGGTGCGGTGCGGTGCGGTGCGGTGCTTCGTGTTAATATTTTAATCACTATTAAAATAATATCTACTAGATGTCATTGTAGCATTTTTGAATAAATTTTTGTACTAATGTATTAAAATACTGTAGAATATAGCTACATACATATACCTACCGCGAACTTACTAATAATCCTGTTTGAGTTGACTTGATAAATTATCGGTAATAATCTTCTGTTGTCATAAGCTAAAGCAGAGAGGTGATGTTTACAGAACCATAGAAAAATAGCCATTTCATTAACATGTTACTTATGTACCTATATGTAGGTACAAATTAATAAATTTGTCGGCGCGTTTGCCTACCATGCAAGAGGTCTCGAGTTCGATTCCCGACATGGTTTACATGAAATATTTATTTAAAAGAGTGTTTTTACACTAAAATATTTCATCCCCTGGCCTGGTACCTTAAGCGTGAGACTGATCATCTTACCTTCATGTAGCAAAAATGATCAAGATACGCTGGTATTGATGTACCAATGCAGTGCCCTATGCACCATTAGGTGCGGAAAGGTAATGGTTATGATGATGAATTAATGAACATTTTTAACAAATAACCTTTAAAAAAAAACAATGCTGCACAGATTTGTTCGATACTATTCCTGAGTCGCGATTATAAACGGGTATCTTCATCGGTATATACTGAGACGGTACAAACTAATCTCGATGTTTATGTACGAAATTGTGTATATTTGTATGAAATTTCAAGATATCTCCGCCGGTAACCGATTAAGAAAAAAAAATATAAACATATTCCATTTTTCATACATAAAACTTAATTTTACTTTGTAGATAAAATTGAAGATAAATTTTAACTTCCCATCATAATCGAGGCCCTGGGGTGCAATTATGAATCTTCTCTATTCTCTAGAGAGTGTTTATTTGAGAATATGTGTTTTTTAAATTGGACTAATTTTTGTTTCATATATGGCCACACTGATGATTAAACGCCAAAAATATGAACACGTGAAATTAAACATGATGATGTTCATTTAGAATTTAGAACACTTTATTTGTTTATTTTTAACGAATAAATTAGTAGTAGTAATGAAGCCAAAATTAGTCACATTTAAAAAACACATATCCCCATTATCGCGACCTTAAGCATAACCCATAACTATTTGGGTAATTAGGTTGAATTGACCATACCGTATTAGTTTTATTTCCGTTTTTTAAGCAGTTTTATACACCATTTGACGTTTAACAATCAGTGTGGCCATTATATGAAGCAAAGTGTCGTCGCATAAAAAAATAAAAAATCTTCAAATTAATCACTCTCTAGGGGGAAGAGAAGATCCAGAATATCACCACTGGTCGATTACCTTACATTTCAATCCTTAACTTGATCCATTCCCTTGGTGCCTACCTTTGAATAATTATAAATATAAGATTTGGACAACTATTCGAAATTAATACATTAAACATTCTGAAATGGTCGTTCGTTGATGCAAGTGCGAACTGTAAGAAAAATAGCAAAAATAAAATTGTTTTATGGGATAATAATCTAAAAGAGTGCCATTAGTAAGATTTAAAAGTAGCGCATCATGATCATATCCTGAAATATATGAAATCTCAATACAGAGTTATAATTCGTTTCCATAATATAATCCGTTTTTCGTAACCAACTGAATACTATCAGATAATATTATAATAATATATAAAATTATACTATGCCTTGTTTTCGATTTCATAAATAATTGAATGTGTGTTTAACGGGGCCAATTATTTAAATTTGTGGGAATCGACCCCGAGGTAGGGGAAATGCTATTCATTTGGTGAGTTAGCCATAAGTGGGGCATAATGGCACTAGGACCCGGCCGTGGGGCACCATTTAATATGATACAAAGCTCAGCGACCCAAGCGTGAATTTATTAGATAATATCACAAATATTAACTAATCATATATTGGTGGTATTAGAGAGTGCAAAAATAATATTTTTTAAATAAAATTAGAAATATTTTGCGATATTTCGCTGAAAGTGATTTTATTTAAAAAAAACCGTTAAACACTAAAGAGTGGTAATTAAGTTAACCTTTCATTTAATCAAAAATCTATATACATACCTACATTTTTTTTCGACAGGTCTTAAAAATTAACGATTGCTAAGTAGTAAATTTATTTACAATATTTAGAATATGCACAAATCTAGTTTTTGCATTAGCACTCCAATTGCAGAGTATCAGCAATCATTTATAACACACATGAAGGTCAGTCTAACGCTTCAAAAACCAGTCCAGGAACCATGAAGTATTCCAGCAAAAAACGCATATTATTTTTAAATTTTAAGTAGCTTTTGCCTATCATACATGAAGTCACGAGTTCGATTGCCAGCGACAAGATATTACAAAAAAGGTATTTACAACACAATTTTATATTGAATCTGGACTGGCACGTGAAGCGTAAAACTGGACATCTTCCATTCATGTTCAGTACAAAACATCGAGATATGCACCATCAGATGCAGATAATGATATTTCAGTCTTTACTTAACCAAAATCGCCATCGCTGGACACGGCTACTGGTACCTCATAATAATTTCATCTGCAAATTAAATTCGTAACATTGGAAGACGAACACTGTTACTGCTGGTGGTTACTTTTTAAAATGACATAATTATAAGACAATTTGCACGACATAAAATGAAATTAGTTTTTACACGTAAATGAAATTGAGTTGATTGTGATGACATGACGATAGTACCACTTTATAAGCGGATGTACGGTTTATTCAAATTTAAAATGGAAATATTCCACGTTCAAAATGTAAATTATTTGAAAATGAATCCATAAAACGTAAGGGGCATCTTCCTGTCTTATAATTATTATGAGCATATCTGCATTCGTATATAAATATCGCAGGGCAATAAAATTTCAAGGTGTAATATTATCAAGGTGTGAGTATTACCATTGGATGCAGGTGTCATTCACGAAAATTATTTAAGTGTTTATTTACGGCGCCGCTAAATTCTTTTTTCAGTAACCTCGTAATGAAGGAATAAAATGTGTGAAGGCATTTTCAAATTCACCTTAATATAATGTAATTATCCAAAAATTTACTTTATATAAACTCGGGGAGAGAAAGAAATATGATTATCTAAAGATTTTAATCACAAAACAGGTGAATAATATTAAGTTGTTTTTTTTATTTATTTGTTATTTTACAATTCATGTATAACTTTTATTACATTAATGATAGTGTTCCATCACTGGGGTGTCCGGTGTCGAGGAAAACATTTTGTATAATTTTGTAACATGCTATATTAAACATAATTAAATTATAATATCAAATACATATAAAACATAATAAAAACACATAAAACTTACATATAAAACACTATAAATAAAAAAAACAAACATACATACGTTTTCGTACAAAATTTAATTTTACTTTAGAGACATTTAAAGATAAATCTGTTGGCTTCCTATTTTAATCTGGGCCCAGATGCTTTTATTTCTTTAACTTGAAAAAAACATTAAATGTTGTAAACAATTTACCAGTCTTGAAGATGTCAACCCAAGCCAAAACGTTCGTTGATAAATAAACGAATAAGTATAACCATACTAAGTTTGTTCATAAAATCATATAACTTTGTCAACAACATCATTTTTTTTAAAGGAATATCTCGCTTAGCCTCTATTTTGACGCTTGTCAGCAGGTGGAAAAGAGGGGATATGGAAGGAGGTAATGAAAAATACATCACAACATCCAGACTAATTGAGAAAAAAATAATTCTTGGATTTTTTTCTTGCAACCGGCGAGAATCGAATCCGCAACGCCAGTTTCACAGTTGGCCATCTAACCAACTGCGCCACGGCGCCTGTTGAGAAATGCACCAACTTTTGACGCGAAAATACCTAATTGTAGCTATCTGGAACACTACCCCCCATAATTAATAAATTACAACAGTGCTACTAAAAATGAACTTACGTTTACTGATAAATACATAATATTTGAAATACCTACCTTTTAATAACATACTAAATGATAAATCAAACCGCTCAAACACGCGTTTGTCTAATATTAATGTAAAAATGTGAATTGCGTCTTATAAAACGAAACAAAACGGACCAAAATGGACTCCGAGTCCTTGGAACAACAGGCATCATCCCGCTGTAACTACACATTTGCATCAACCATCTTCCAGGAATTATCAAGCCGCCAGTAGGCCACATAGCAGCGGTATATAACTATCTATAAAAGCTACTATTTAGACATCTAGCTTTATTTTGTTAACCATGTTGAAACAGTGCTTTATTTCTTAAGTTTTTTATTGTTTACTTCTTGGTATGAACAATGAACAAATTTACTACTATGCTCTATGTTTACGTTTATTTTTTGTAAATTTATTGATACCATTTTAAATTGCTAGAATTCCACTCATCCATGCGCTTTGTTGCTGCATGACGATTAGCTTTCATAATATGTAAATGTTATGAAATATAAAATACTAAATTTTGTAAATGGTGTCTCGAATTCTAACTGTCCATGTGTTTAGTAGTAGACGTGTTGTAATCTTACTCCTTTTTATTATTACATAAATTTTTTTTAAATGTTCATTTATACACTAAATTTCATAGTTAATTTAAAAAATGTGAATATTGGGGCTAGATTTCTTATCGTCCATGCGTTCTGTAGCTACAAGACGTGCTGTAATCAAGCTCCTATCTGTGATAATTTAAATAATTCTTAATTGGATCGAGGAACTAGAATCCCAACCCCCCATTTGCTCTGTAGACGTGCTGGGATATTTACTTATTGTACAGCGCCCTTGAGGTGATTTTCACAAAAATGTCGCTATATAAATTATACATGGTATCAAAATTACTAATACTACGTAATTATTGCAGTTTCGTACTGCCCACTAATGACTTATTGGCAACATTAAGTACATTGTATAAATAAATAAACAATGTATACAAAACCTGAAGAGTTTGGTTATTAAGTTTTTTTAATTATAATGATATTTTTGGGCATCCTGTATCGCGGTTAAATAACACAATGCGTTATACTAGGCACGTGTTGTGGACCGCCATGTTAGAAAATAATTAAGCCATGATAGATCACACATTAGCACAGCGAGTTCCCCTCGATTAGCTCCGACCACACGTATTCTAGAGCCTTCCTTGAGCGAGTGGTGTTCACCTGCCAGAAGACGAGCAGAGCATAGGCGAGCTTGTAGATCGTAGATTACAAATATTATCTTGGGTAAAGATAGAGAAAAGGTTCATTAACAAGAAATTTAACATTTTTAAAATTAAAAATGAACGTGGACGTGGTGGAAACCTCAGAATTGAGAAATGAACAATCGTTTTCGTCCAGGTCAACTTGACATAAATCTGATGCTGCGGGTAATCTAATCTACGTACTTATATCAAAATAAGGTTTTTTGAGATTGTGAAGGGATTCTTAACATAGATATGTAGATTAAATGTTGGATTCTCTTTCAAACGATTTTAAATATAAACGATTTCTTTTAGAAGATGCTCTTTGGAAAATTAAAGAATGAAGTGTTTGGTTTGAAGAAGCTTCAGATTTATTTCATGAAATTAAAATGCTCGATTGCAATTATAAGTAATTAAGCATTGATCAATTGGACAAAGTTATGCAGAAAGCAGCCACCCATAGAAAAAAAGTGAACCGTCAAATCTACACAACAGTTGATAATGTGATTGTTCATTTTAGTTTTTTAGTTTTTATTTTTTCTTCAAAATAGGTATAATTTATACGCTTATTTTTTTTAAAATTTAAATCTTAAAGTAGGGCACACATATCATACATATTGTTATGTGTGTTCTAATAATAACATTGCAAATATATTTAATTTATAAATTGTTTATCACATATGTCTTGACCATTATTTTAAATTTTGATATGTTTTTTTCTTCATAAATATTTTTTTCCATTTCGTAATACTTTTTAATTGCTTTAAATAAAATTGAATTTTGTGACTTTGCCTTTTTCCTAAATGAAAGTCTAATTTTGTTCTTTTCTCTAGTATTGTGATCGTGTTCATGCTGGTTCCGATAGTTTTTTTTACAAAATTCTGTTTTTTATTAGAGTTTATAATTTTATGAACAAATATCATTGTATTGTAAAATATTCTTTGTTTATATGTTAATAATTTCATTTCATTTACCATCGACTTTACCCTCGTGTATCTGTTTTTTTTCAAAATGATTCTAAAAGCTTTATTTTGTAATACAGTTAGTTTATTGAAAGTCAATATATAAATAAATAAACAAAACAACACAAAGACATGGTTAGTTTTCAATAAATAAATAACTACACATTCCTTAAATAATAAAATAAACTAACACAAATAAAAAAATACTATTAGTTCCAAATACTGCTATCTTCCATGTACTCATTAAGTCCATAATAGGCCTTTTTTTGAAGTACGCTTTTTATGAAAATTTTGAATTTATTGGCCGTCATAATTAAGACGTTGTCGGGTATTCTATTGTAGAAGCGTAGGCAGTGCCTACCATACAACAAACGATGTGCTTCCCTTACTTAGCTTCAATTTCGGGATTACCAATTTGCCTTTATTTCTAGTGTGATGATTATGATTGTCGCTATTTTTTCGAGAGATATATTTTAACGCGCATACATAATATTATCATAATTATAATGACTATAAACAGTCATAATTTTTAATTCTTTAAAAATATTTCTTAAACAATCGCGAAAATATAAGTTGTAAATACTCTTGGAATGTTTTTGACTTTGACAAATGGTAAACAATGAATATATGAGTTTTTTTTCAATATTAAATACAAGAATCTAATTATGTTTTCGATCAGTTTTAATTATTTTTAAAGTACCGTCAAATTTATTCAGTGCTGTGGGTGTTTTCTGGAAATTGAAAAATGCCGTTTTTGTGATCGAAACTATTTTTTAGAAGGTAATTACGAGTATAACAGTTTTTTTTGTATGAAAGCGGCCTGGCTATTTTTAGCAGATAATAGAATTGATTTTACTGCACCCGATAACACCAATATCTAATTTTTTCAAAATTGTGGACTGGCTACTTTCTGCATAACAACGTTCAATTACTCCTTATAAAAATACATTGTTCTGTTTAAACTAGAACAGATTCGCAAAAAAACGATTTATTTATTTTATTATCACTATGGGTTTCCGTCGTGAGTTATAATAATCAAAGATGTTATTTATTTGTAAATATACTTAGTATTTTTACTGCTACCACGTGACGACAAGATTGCCTATTGGAAAAAATCGTCTTTATATATTTGTTTTTTTTAAATATTTTATTTGTAAAAACAACAGTTCACATTTATTTATTTTACAGAAACAAACTGTCGACAATGATATGATAACATAAAAAAGATACGGTTTAAGGACAGACCAGCGAAGTTTCCAAATAAAAAATCATAGGTACATATTAAATTGTGGTACAGCAAAAGGGTGTGTTTATGTGTATTTGTATGAGAGTAAGTGTATAGGTGTGTTTGTTTGTATGTGGGAGTAAGTGTTCAGGTGTGTGTAAGTGTAAGAATCATTAAATAGCAAGTGGGATCGTATCGCAGCCAGAAAGAATCAGTCTTAATTTATTTTCAAATAAATTAAGGGGCGTGTAAAATATATAGTTAACATCAGATATATTGCATGAATTTAGAAACAGAAAAAAGATTTCAACAAAGTATACAAAGAAAGTAAAGAAATATGATACAAATTCATGCATTATATTATACAGTAGTAAATATTTTATAAGTAACGAATATATAATAATGAATATACAATTTGCAGTTTCCGAATCAACGACATACTTAACAACATTAATGTACATTCATAGAAAATTGAAACTGAGATAATAGGTATTTTGTTAAAAGAGTAAATAATTAAATCTCCACAAGAGTTGAAATGTTTTTTACTTTGGTAAATGATAAATAATGTGTGCGTTCGTTTTTTTTATAATATTAAAAAGAATTTGATTACGTATACGACCAGATTTAATGATTTTAATGACACCCAGATCTAATATTAAATGAAACCTCATACAGACTCTGAATGTATGAGGTGACATTCATTTTCATGACATTTTTGCATCATGAAATTTTCAGAAGGTGATTATTATAGTTTTTTGTATGAAAGCGGCTTGGCTGTTTTAAACAGAACATAGAATTGACCTTCTTGAATTCGATAACACCAATATTTTATTTTCTCAAAATTGTGGACAGGCTGCTTTTTGCATAACTATATTGAATTGAAGGTACGGTCCATACATTTTTTTGTTGGTAAAATCGTATTTTTGAATTAGCTCTTTAGGTTAAAAATCAAAATTGATAAGTTCGAATTATAAAGACGAAAATAAAATAATATGTAGCGGAACTAAATAAATAAAGTCATTAGATAAGTGGGATTGTAATGAATGACTTATTCAGACAATAGATGATGATTGCCAATATGAAGAGTAATGGTCGCTAAAGCTAATCATTCGAGTGCAGGTGAGTGAGAAGATCGCCTTTATTTCTGTCGATCCTCGAATCGAATTAGCTGTCAAATAAATAATTCATACCGACATAAATGTCAGGCAGTGCGAACCGTCTCGAATTCGTTAGGATGACTTTGGCCCGAAGATGGGAGAATTGGTAAAATGTTCATTTGGTTTCTCGATATTGGTGCAATGCGGACGAACCTAAAATTAAATTATAAAAGTATTCTCAATTTTGTGATTCTGTTTACTCGATACATTTTTTGTCAGGTTTGATCAGCGGATTACGATGTAACGATGAAATAATTCTAGCTTTATTGAATATTTCAATCGTCACGTAGGTATCATAGCATTTTTTTAAAACCTTTCAGCATGAAATATGTAATAGATAAAAACATTTTTTTGCTAATAAAACTATTTTATTAACTAAAGGTTTTTTACCTTATTGTTTACATATAAATATGATAGACTTATTTAATAACAATTACGAAGATTTAAACTTTTTTAATAACAAAAATCTCTTCTTGATTCAGTCATTTTGAGCACTTCATTTGTCTTGTTGATCAACGTATTTAAACTTAAATTTAAATATATTTTGCCAACGTTATATTATGGCGAAAACACACCTGAGTGGGTTTATGAGATAATTTATTATAAAAGGCTTTCAATCAGTCTGAAAACTTGATTTAATAAATCTAAAACAAATTGATTGTTTGCCAGAACAACTATTCTGAGATTTTAATAACACCGCCGGAGAAGACAGGAAACAAATTACTAACATATTTAATCATATTAGACTTAGCTAAAATTTAATTAAAATTTCAATACATCTTGAAAGTAATCTCCGTTTTGGTTAATTAAAGAAAATAAAGGAATATACTACGCTGTATTCAATACATCGCTCGTAGATGCTAAACAAAGGAACGAATGAAAAATTGAACAAAAAACCAATTAAATATAAATTAGCATTTCCCCTTTATACCTGAGTGATCGTATTATTAAAGGAGCGTAGTGCCTGCTCAACACCTGACCACGAACGATTTAATTAAAATACGTTATCTTGAGAAGCGTTCATTGGGAGATTTGTACAAATCAGCGGTACATAAAACATATGTTTTGTGAGTTATTTTACATTTTTAGATGTACAGAAATTAAGCATCAGTTTAACGTTCGTATGAACAAGAATACCTATAACACAATAGTGTAAAATTAAAGTCAAACTAGGATCAGCAATCGTAAATCGTTTTCGAAAAATCGATTCATTAAGTTAACGTGAATATCCTACATGAAAATTAAATTATTGTGTCGTTTTTACTGGTTTTCATAATATGTGAAACGAAAAAAAATTGTTTAAAAGAAGAAGTAAACATTACTCTCAATACTTTTGACTTAGTGTTAATTTTAAATAGTATTTAATATGTATGTAAACCAAACCTATTAAAAAAATTGTATCCAACAGAAAAGTCTCTAGACTTGGTAACTTAAATTATAGTAAGTAACTAAATTTAATTGCAAGTTCACCGACATGGATCGTTCCGGGTTGTGTCATGTTAAGCTATGTCTGTACTCAATAAATGTATGTATAATTTTATTAAAAATAAAATAAAATAATTGATTAATTAATTAACGGCGTTTTGAAGCACTCAATGTAAATAAAATATTAATAATTCGAGATAAATGCACAATTTAATGATCATTAGAGAACAGACCGATGTGTAGTAAAGTATTTTGTTATTTTCTTTATGTTTACTATTAAACGAAACTAATGCAATTAATCATTCAATCCATTAAATCAAAAACTTGCTCTATGAGTAATGTTTAGGTAAGAACATAATACTTTAACGTGGGCGAACAGATGCAACAAATAACTTATAGAAACAGATTCTCAACATCCATTTATACTTTTTCATTTTGATAACACAAATTGACCAAATTTGGTTCCTAGTACACCTAACTATTTCACTAATACAAATAACACCGTAACCTTATATTACCACTAACACTAGAAGGTACACACGCCTCTCCAGCCAGATGCTGCTAACACCTGTAAAGATACAATCTAAAACCATGGAAAGGCGTATAAAACTTACTTATTAAATCAATTTAGGGTAATAAATCGGCTCGTTAATGTAAAAACGCTGTACTCTGATATATCAATACGAGTACACATGAATTTATAGATTAAGAAATAAAAATTCTATCATTTGATTACGTTTCCCGTGTATTGGTTGAGACAGTAAAAGGAGTCACATAAAATATGTAGTATTATATAAAAAGACTGTCTGTTTTTTAGACTTTCTTAATTTGTTATTAATCAACAAATTAAGAAAGTCTAAAAAAGATAAACTCTATATAAAAGAATAAAATATTACCAGTTATAGAATTATCGATAAAAAAAAGATAATTTGGTTTTAGAAATACTTTGAGCCAGTTAAAAAAAAACTAAGAAAACAATTTAGAATAATTTCATTTAAATTATTTATTGACAATTCTTGATGGAATTTCATTGTAATGATGTAATAACTTATATTTCCATATAAGTTCTTATATGGAAATATAAGTTATAACATCATTACAATTTAGAATAACATTTAAAAAAAATAAATA